>NC_090388.1:10163970-10293394 GCF_036365525.1 Heterodontus francisci
CTTGGAGGGGGTTGGCTCTTTCAAAGTCAATGGGTGTAAATGGTCCTTGACAATCATGCTGATAAGGCCATTCCAGGTAATTTAATTACTGAGAGTACCCCATTTTTCTGGCTAGGTTGAGTGAGTTGTGTTGTCTCCAGTCTGATCTTTTGGTGTTTCAAATGTAAATTGCAGTGGCCATCTTGGCTGCCAATTTACTTTTTTAAAAGGTTACTTGTAATAACTTCCAGTAAAAGTCTAATGCAGGGTTCCAACTGATGAAATTAATATTTCCCATTTGGCATATAGGGTTTTCACGACATTCTAAATTCAACCTTTCCTCATAAGATAACCCCTTCATCCCAGGAATCAGTCGAGTGAACCTTTTCTGAACTGATTCTAATGCAATTATATCCTTTCTTAAGTAAGGTGGCCAGAACTGTACCCAGTACTCCAGATGTGGTCTAACTAAGGTCCTGTACAGCTGTAGCAACATTTCCCTACTTTTATACTTGACTCCCCTTACAATGAACACCAGCATTCTATTTGCAATTCTTGTGTTCTTGTGATCTGTGACCTAACGCCATTTACCACCTTTGCCCCATATCCCTTAATACCTTAGTTAACAAAAATCTATCGATCTCAGATTTATAATTAAAAATTGATCTAACATCAATTGCCATTTGTAAAAGAATAGAGTAGAAGTGTTTCTCAATTTCACTCCTATTTTTAGCCTGTGCTAAACCTTCATGCGGAAAATTTGGTGTAACAGGAACAAACTTGCATTTATACAGTGCCTTTCACACCCAACCTTAGGACATCCCAAAGATCAACGCCATCCAGGACAAAGCAGCCCATTTGATTGTCACCCTATCCACCACCTTAAACATTCACACACTCCTGTACTGGCACACAGTGGCAGCAGTGTGTACCATATACAAGATGCACTGCATAAACTCACCAAGGTTTCTTCGACAGCACCTTCCAAACCTGTGACCTTTACCACCTAGAAGGACAAGGGCAGTAGCTGCATGGGAACAATAGTTCCCATTCAAGTCACATACCATCCCAGTTCCTATTTCTTATGTTGGGTACTCAGGGAAGTAAGGGATATGGGGACAGTGCGGGAAGTTGAAGTTGAGGTAGAAGATCAGCCATGTTCTTGTTGAATGGCGGAGCAGGTTCAAAGGGCCTATTTCTTATGTTCTTATTCTACTCTCAACGTGGACATTTATCACTTTATCTTCACTTTCATTGGGTTAAAATCCTAATAAGATTTGATAAGATCGGGGTGTTTTATACCCCCTTCTAAGATGGGAACAGACTTGGCAGCACAACAGCTTGTTATGAATCGACTTTATTGAGATTAAGGTCAGGACAAGTTTGTTAAGTTCTCAGATATACCATAGTCACAAACTCAGGCAGTAATTAACAGTCTAACACAGACACTATCCATATTAGAGACCGGACAGCAGAGCGAACAACTCTTTCTCTTGCAGCTTTGGGTCCTCAAGCTTTTGTCTCTCTCTCTCTCTCGTAATTTCTCTTGTTGTTGTTCAAAATTCTCTGTGGCACAGTAAGGAATGGACTTCTTTTATTATGGCAGCTTTCCAGTTAACCCTCCCCTCTCCCAATCAATGATTAGTCTTGTATTAAAGGATGCCTTCCTTAACCAACCAAGTTATGTGATGGTCGCTAACCTTTCAGATTTGTGCAAGTAGTACACAACGGGGTCTTTGTGTTGACTACTTTTATCTCAATGCTTTTACTTTTCAAGGATGCCTTATCTCACTATGAGACAAATCTATGCAGAAGCTGTTTTCACTGTCTGCTCTCACAGTCTCACCCTTTTGCTGCAAGTAAGCATTTTAAAACTTGACATAATCTCCCAGAATCCCTCTACCTTGACATCTTGTCTATACTGTGCCCTATTTCCTAAGTTTTTCCACTTTATCATACTACAAAGAAGGGTTCTAATAAAGCTAAAAGCTAGTTATGATAATAAGTCATTTGTTAGCTTGTAATAGCTAGATTTTAACAATTAACAACTTATATTTATTTTGAGCCATTAACAGAGTAAAATGTCCCAGGTGTCTCACAGGAGCACCATCAAAGAAAATCTAACACCAAGCCACAAAAGGAGAGAATAGTTTAGGGCAGATGACCAAAAGCTTGATCTAAGAGATCGGTTTTAAGGAGGAAAGTGAGGTTGAGAGACGGATAGATTTAGGGAGGAGAGAATTCCAGAGCTCAGTCCTAGGCAACTGACGGCACAGCTGCCAATGGGGGAGCTCAAGAGGTCAGAATTGGAGGAGTGCAGATATCTTGGAATGATGAAGGGCTGGAAGAGATTACAGAGATAGGGTATGGGGGGAACCGTGACTGAATTTTAAAATCGTGGCCTTGCTTAACTGGGAACTAATGTAGGTCAGCGAGCTCAAGGGTGAACGGGACTTGATGTGAGTAAGGACAGGGGCAGTACAGTGTTAGTGTCCTCAAATTTATGGAGGGTAGAATGTGGAAGGCAGACCAGTAGTGCGTTGAAATAGTCAAGTTGAGAGATAACAAAGGCATGTATAAGGATTTCAGTCGCAGATGAGCTGAGGCAGGAACAGAGTCAGATGATATTATGGAGGTGAAAATAGCTGGTCTTAGTGATGGCACAGATATGTGGTCGGAAGCTCATGACAATGACGACAAAACCACATTTCTAACAAATAACTGGACACTATCAGAGCTGCCTGCCTCTTATCCATGCTACCAATCACATTCCTTCAGCAATAAGCAATCAGTCCCTCACTATCAACCTCCCCGCTACCTACAGCTTGTCCAGTCAGCATGTGAAGAACACTTTGTACTGCAGTAAGGGTTGTCAATAAAAACACAAAATCACTCCAATCTGATAAAACTGAACTACAGGTCAAATCAGGAAAATATTAAATCTGTTCCTTTAGGAACCATTAGTATTTTTCCTCGTCTAACTCGAAGCATAAAGAGTCAGGATTTATTTTACTGGACCACAAACTCTCTATTGAGGTTCAAAAATAAACAGAACATAAAGCCCTCTCTGTTAACAAAGTCAAGCAGCTAAAGATTAACAGACCTCAACAAATTCTCCATTTTGATTTCAACAAGCAAACTCTTATTGATATGACAGGTACCAGCTCCAGACTGACACCCATTGGGAGTGATGCAGGGCCAGGAAACTCTAGCTATACTGCTGTCAGTGTGTGCATGCAGTCTGTGGTGTGCAGTCCACACTGAGATGAAGCCACAACTGCTTTAGATTAACACAAACTGCACGATTCGGTGGTCTGGTTGGAAATGCTGCAGCACGTTCAGAATGAACAAGTTATCTGAATAGTCACATTGATTTCTTTCCATTTTACTCACGCACCAACTTTTTTCAGTATTTTAACCAAGATAAATTTCAATCAGGTCAGTACAATAAAGAGTTTTTGAAGCACTTGTGTCAATAGCAGCAGCATTACTCCCTCCAAAGTACAACAGGTTCTGCTGATTGTAGTCTAACTAACAGGATTTTTTCCACTTGTCTTTATTGGTGATGGATTTTGGCCTCGCTGGTAACAATATTTTCAGATCAGTGATATTATACTCATTTATTTTTAACACAGACCCTACCAGCTGCCCAATAGGATGTGATTCTGATTATAAAATGCAATATATTAATGGAAGACTCTGTTCTGACCTGGGCTTCATTCCAATTCTCTTCCTTCTTCACTGAAGAAATTCTATCACTAAGTCCATGCTCCAAATGATCTAAAATGTAACCTTACGGGCTCAGTATATGGGATACAGATGCTGCAAGGTGAATAATGCACAGTGTATGGAGTACTGTGCGTGGAAATAAAGGGTATGGAAGCAGAGTGGTTCTGACAAATGGGAAACTGAATTCAGTTAAATCTGTTAATTTGTGCACTGGCACCAGATGCAATGACCATGAAACTGTCAAGAATATTGTAAAATGTACAATCGGTTCAATAACGTCCTTCAGGGCAGGGAACCTGCCTCTACCTCACCAAGCATATATTGGTCTTGGTGGTGGGGATACAGTGCAGATTCAACAGAAATGATACCAGGGCTACAAGGGTTAAATTATGAGGATAGGTTGCATAAATCTGCTTTGTATTCCATTGAGTATAAAAGATTGAGGTGTAATCTAATTGAGGTGTTTAAAATGTGAAAGGAATTTGATAGGGTAGATAGAGAGAAGCCATGTCCTCTGGTGAGTGGAGTCCAAAATAAGGGAATATTATCTTAAAATTAGAGTGAGATCAGGAAGCAGTTATTCAGACAAAGGAAATCTCTGTTCCAAAGGGCTGTGGTTGCTGGGATCAATTGGAGCTGACAAGACCAAGATGGATAGATTGTTGGGTAAAGGTACCAAGCGATATGGAGGACAGGTGGGTTAATTGAGTTGAGATACAGATCAGCCATGATGTAGTTAAATAGCAGAGCAGGTTTGAGGGGCTGAATGACCTCTTCCTGTTCTTAATGTTTCTATTGTCTCATCCCAGAAGGTATTATGACAGGACCTGGAACTTCTGCCTAGATTGTCTGATGGGTGTTTACTGTAACATGGGGATTGATACTAACTGGTTAGCACCAGTGGTGACGTAATGCTGAGCAGAAAATCTAGGCTCCAAGTAAAGGCATTGGAGCAGATTTCCCTTTGAAGTTGTGTCGACTACCAGGTGTAACTACAAAGAGGAGTGAGGAGGATTGGATGGAGTTTAATCCGGACAAATGTGAAGTAATGCATTTTGGAAGGTCTAATGCAGGTGGGAAGTATACAGTAAATGGCAGAACCCTTAGGAGTATTGACAGGCAGAGAGATCTGGGCGTACAGGTCCACAGGTCACTGAAAGTGGCAACGCGTGTGGATAAGGTAGTCAAGAAGGCATACGGCATGCTTGCCTTCATCGGTCGGGGCATAGAGTATAAAAATTGGCAAGTCATGCTGCAGCTGTACAGAACTTTAGTTAGGCCACACTTAGAATATTGTGTGCAATTCTGGTCGCCACACTACCAGAAGGACGTGGAGGCTTTGGAGAGGGTACAGAAGAGGTTTACCAGGATGTTGCCTGGTCTGGAGGGCATTGGCTATGAGGAGAGATTGGATAAACTTGGATTGTTTTCACTGGAACGCTGGCGGTGGAGGAGCGACATGATAGAGGTTTACAAAGTTATGAGCGGCATGGACAGAGTGGATAGTCAGAAGCTTTTTCCCAGGGTGGAAGAGTCAGTTACTAGGGGACATAGGTTTAAGGTGAGAGGGGCAAAGTTTAGAGGGGATGTGTGAGGCAAGTTCTTTACACAGAGGGTGGTGAGTGCCTCGAACTTGTTGCCGGGGGAGGTGGTGGAAGCAGGTACCATAGAGACGTTTAAGAGACATCTTGACAAATACATGAATAGGAAGGGAATAGAGCGATACGGACCCCAGAAGTGCAGAAGGTTTTAGTTTAGGCAGGCATCAAGATCGGCGCAGGCTTGGAGGGCCGAATGTCCTGTTCCTGTGCTGTACTGTTCTTTGTTCTTTGTTTTTTGTTCTTGATTGCGGGGAAGAGGAGCAGGGGATGAGAAGGATCGAGAGGAGGAGGAGTGAGGAGGATCGAGGAGTAAGAGGAACAAGGGGGAGGAGGAATGAGGGGGAGGAGGGAAGGGGAGAGGGGAAGAGAGAACAGTGACAGGGATGAAGGGGAGTATTGGTCCCCTGACAATCTGAGACTGTAATGATGTGGCTGATACTTCTGTGTCGTTCAACATATTTCCTGTCATGCAGCATTGCTATGGCGAGGGATGGAGAGGGGCAGGAAGCTGGAAATCAATCTTTAAGGACCACGGCATTATCTGTGGCTCAGTGAATGGCTCTCTGTCAAATGGTTCTGGATTCAAGTCCCACTCCCGAGACTTGAGCACATAATCAAGGCTGACACTCCAATGCCAGTACTGAGGGAGTGTTGCACCCTTGGAAGGTCAGTACTGAGGGACTGCAGCGCTATCAGAGGGTCAGTACTGAGGGACTGCTGCATCCTTGGAGGGTCAGTACTGAGGGACTGCTGCACTATCAGAGGGTCAGTACTGAGGGACTGCTGCACTATCAGAGGGTCAGTACTGAGGGAGTGCTGCACTATCAGAGGGTCAGTACTGAGGGAGTGCTGCACTATCAGAGGGTCAGTACTGAGGGAGGGCTGCACTATCAGAGGGTCAGTACTGAGGGAGTGCTGCACTATCAGAGGGTCAGTACTGAGGGAGTGCTGCACTATCAGAGGGTCAGTACTGAGGGAGTGCTGCACTATCAGAGGGTCAGTACTGAGGGAGTGCTGCACTATCAGAGGGTCAGTACTGAGGGAGTGCTGCACTATCAGAGGGTCAGTACTGAGGGACTGCTGCACTATCAGAGGGTCAGTACTGAGGGAGGGCTGCACCATCAGAGGGTCAGTACTGAGGGAGTGCTGCACTATCAGAGGGTCAGTACTGAGGGAGTGCTGCACCATCAGAGGGTTAGTACTGATGGACTGCTGCACTATCAGAGGGTCAGTACTGAGGGACTGCTGCATCCTTGGAGGGTCAATACTGAGGGAGTGCTGCACCATCAGAGGGTCAGTACTGAGGGACTGCTGCACCATCAGAGGGTCAGTACTGAGGGAGTGCTGCACCATCAGAGGGTCAGTACTGAGGGAGTGCTGCACCTTCAGAGGGCCAGTACTGAGGGAGTGCTGCACTATCAGAGGGTCAGTACTGAGGGAGTGCTGCACCATCAGAGGGTCAGCACTGAGGGACTGCTGCACTGTCAGAGGATCAGTACTGAGGTAGTGCTGCGCCGTCATAGGGTCAGTACTGAGGGAGTGCTGCACCATCAGAGGATCAGTACTGAGGGAGTGCTGCACCATCAGAGGGTCAGTACTGAGGGAGTGCTGCACCATCAGAGGGTCAGTAGTGAGGGAGTGCTGCACCATCAGAGGGTCAGTACTGAGGGAGTGCTGCACCATCAGAGGGTCAGTACTGAGGGAGTGCTGCACTGTCAGTGCTATTGCAGGTGCTACCTTTTGGATGAGATATAAAACTGCCCTAAAATAAAAGCAAAATACTGCAGATGCTGGAAATCTGAAATAAAAACAAGAAACGCTGGAAATATTCAGCAGTTCTGGCAGCATCTGCGGAGAGAGAAGCAGAGTTAACGTTTCAGGTCAGTGACCCTGCTTCAGAACTGAATTATATTATATTATATTATATTATATAAAACTGCCCTCTTAGGTGGATGCAAAGATCCCACAGAAAAAGAGCAGAGAGCTATCCTTGGTGTCCCGGCCAATATTTATCCCTCAACAAGCATCACTAAAACAGATTATCTGGTCATAATCACATTGTTGTTCATGGGAGCTTGCTGTGCATAAATTGTCTGCCATGTTTCTTACATTACAACAGTGACTACACTTCAAGATGTACTTCATTGGCTGTGAAGCCCTTTGGGAGGTCCTGAGGTTGTGAAAGGTGCTATATAAATGCATTCTGTCTTGATAAATGCAATCAATGAGAGACTGCTATAGAGGGAGATTTTGAAGCATCATTTGAAAAACAAGACTTGTTTCTGATTCTGTTGGTGCCCATCAGCCATTTCCCCTCTCCCCCACCTGAGAGGGAGGGACCGTCCAGGAGCCAGAAAAATTGGCCACGGATTCCAGAAGGGGGCAGAAGCACTGGGGAGGGGGTCTCACCCCATCCACCCCACCAAGGCTGAGCCATCACAGGGACCAAAAGATGAATCTACCCTCTGACTTTCAATGAAGTTGTAACCTCGGGTGGTGTAAAAACGAAACAAAACTATGGATGAAATTCCACCTTTTGCCACAAATAAACTTTAAGCTTTGTTCCGATGATCTATTTGTGTCCAATGTTGATGGTGTTTGCACGGCAGGATTGGTGAACAGTGTTTGGAAACAAATATTCCCAAGCAGGATAAAGTGTTTTTAAGAGTCAAGAAACTAATTTATTGGTTCCATTTCCTGAAATGTGATGCCACTAACTTCAGGTTTATGTTTCATTAAAAAAAGACTATTGTGCCACTGAGGACACAGGACAGTGTCCTTTACCACAACTTGGGATAAAGTGAAAGCAAAATACTGCGGATGCTGGAAATCTGAAATAAAAAAACTCTGCTTCTCTTTTCACAGATGCTGCCAGACCTGCTGAGTGGTTCCAGCATTTCTTGTTTTTATTTGGGATAAAGTGGCCTGGGGGGGGGCGGGGCTATGAAAAGGGGCGTGTCCAAGGCGGAGCGGAGATGGAGGAGGGGCGGGGCCGTGGAGGGGCGGAGCTGCGAGGAGGGGCGTGGTCGAGAAGGGGCGTGGTCAGGGAGCGGCGCAGCTGCGAGGAGCGGCGTGGCCAGGGTGGACGAGGTTGGCAGTTGACGGGCGGGGCTGGAGGGAGGGGCGTGGTCTCGGGCTGTTTGATTGACAGGCGGCGGCCTGGAAGTGGCGCTTGGAGTCGCTCCTCGGGCTTGGGCTTCAGAGTGGGCTCAGGTGAGCGGCTCTGAGATAGGGACCGGGCCCACTCTCTGCTCCCCGAGCCGGTGGTTGGGGGTCAACCCGCTCTCCCTGGCCGTGGCCCCTGGGCCCGGATCCAGACTGTGCCCTGTCGCTGA
The DNA here is from genome assembly GCF_036365525.1 of Heterodontus francisci. Lineage (NCBI taxonomy): Eukaryota > Metazoa > Chordata > Chondrichthyes > Heterodontiformes > Heterodontidae > Heterodontus > Heterodontus francisci. The sequence goes on from NC_090388.1 coordinate 10,172,615, forward strand.
GCTGGTGTCACTCCGACACCGCGAGTCAGAGCATTGAATCATGGTCCTCGGAGGCGTCCACTCGGCCCATCGGCCCTTTGCTAGCTCCCTGAAAGAGGGAACCGATTAATCCTTTTCCCCAGAGCCCTGCAGACCTCTTCCCTTTTGAAAGTTATTATTGAATCTGCTTCCACTTCTTTCAGGCTGTGAATTCCAGATCATAACAACTCTCTGTGTAAGATAATTCTCATCTCCGCTCTGGTTCTTTATCAAACAGTCTGAGAACGTGGTTAATGAAGCACACTGGATCCTGGGCTTTATAAATAGAAGCTGAGAGTACAAGAGCAATAAGTTATGATAAATGTTTATAAAAACGCTGCTTCAGCCTGCACTGGAGAATTGTGTCCGGTTCTGGGCACCACACGTTAGGAAGGATGTGAAGGCATTGGAGAGGGTGCAGAAAAGATTCACGAGAACGCTTCCAGAGATGAGGAATTTCAGTTAAATGGATCGATTGGAGAAGCTGGGGCTGTTCTCCTTGGAGAAAATTAAGAGGAGTTTTGCTAGAAGTGTTCAAAATCATAAGGGGTCTGGACAGAGTAGATAGGGAGAAACTGTTCCTGTTGGTGGAAGGATCCAGAACCAGAGGACACCGATTTAAGGTGACTGACAAAAGAAGCAACAACGACATGAGGAAAAACTTGTTTGCACAGCAATTAGGATCTGGACTGCACTGCCTGAAGGATGGTCATAGAGTCATACAGCACAGAAACAGGCCCTTCGGCCCATCATGGCAGCTTCAGTCATGGCTTTTAAAAGGGAATTGGATAAGCACCTAAAGGGAAACAATTTGCAGAGCTACGGGGAAAGGGTAGGTGATTGGGATTATCTGAGTTGCTCTTGCAGAGAGCTAGCATGGGCTTGACAGGCCCAATAACCTCCACTGTGTTGTAATCATTCTATGATCACCTTAAATCTGTCTCCTCTGGTTATCAACCCTTCTGCTATTGGCAACAGTTTTTCCTTATTTACTCTATCAAAACCCTTCTTGATTTTAAACACCTCTAATAAATTTCCTCTTAATCTTCTCTGTTATTGGTGCTGTCAGTACATTCACTGCTTGTTTTATTTCTGTCCAGGATGATAGCCAAAGCTGGAAATGTACGGATCCAGTTCCCTCTGCAAAATGGTTGGACTGGGATTGCTGAGCTGTCGACGGTGCAGAGAACATCTGTGGAGCAGAGGAATTTACAGAGACTGCCTTCAGTTCACAACCTCCAGCACACAACAAAAGGAAAACAGAGAGACTGTGGACAGCTTGCACCGGCTGTCGGTGGATGTAGCAAAAATTCGCCAACTGAAAAGCTGGGTATTGCTTGCGGACGTGGCTTACGTCAATGAAACCGCCAACATTTTAAAGGAAATGGGAGCGGAGGGGAAGAAGGTAGCCCTCATTTTAGAACGATGCCCTGAAGCTGTCCTCTGCACACCAGCAGAAACTACCGCCCAGAGGGAGTTGTGGGAAAGACTGTGTCCCAATGAGAAAGAGCTGGTGAGAATTGTAGAACGGTTCCCAGAATCTTTCTTTACAGTCAGAAACCACAGGAATCGTCAGGACAATGTTAAATATTTCCAAACATTAAACCTGAACAAAAGGATCATCAGCCGCTTACTGGCCAGCTCTCCCCAGACTTTCTGCAGCAGTGTGGATAAGAACAGGGCTGTAATTGAGACTTTGCAGCGAAGCTACCTTCAACTGGGTGGCACCCAGGCCAATATGAGAGTCTGGCTAATGAAACTGCTGAGTCAAAATCCTTTTATCTTGCTGAAACCCCCAGAGATGGTGCATGAAAACCTGGCTTTCCTCCGATCCTTGGGTTTCAGCAGTGCTGAGCTCCTGAAGCTGTTCTCCAAGCTTAAAGGGTTGATATCTGAGCTCTCTGCCAGTACGATGGCGAAGAGTGCTGCATTCTGTGCGCACGCATTGCAGTGCAGTGACGAGGGACTGAGGCTGATACTGCTGAGCTGCCCAGCCTTGCTGTATTTTTCAGTTCCTGTTCTAGAGGAACGCCTCAATGCCATTTTGCAGGAAGGATTTTCAGTGGAGCAGGTCAAAGCGAGTCCTGCAGTGCTTGAGCTGTCTACACAGATTGTGCACCATCGTATCAGAAGGCTGGTCGCTTTAGGGTATGATGTTAAAAGGGGCAGTCTGGAACTGCTCAAAGGAACAAAAAAGGATTTTGAGGCCAGTTGTGGAAAGGTGGATTGGAGAAAAGAGAGACCCCTGTTTAATCCAGTCTCTCCATTAAGCATTGAGGATTAATGATGGAGAGATACCACCTGATTCACATTGGGGTTGGTGTCAACCCAAGAGGTGATCTTCAAGCTCTGGTCGGTACTGTTTGTATTCAAGTTTTGTATTCCCTTAAGCATAGGAGACTTGAAGAGTGTATTGAGGTGTTTAAAATGATAAACTGATTCAATGGGTAGATACGGAGAAAATATTTCCTCTGGTGGGAGGAGTCTAGAACAAGGGGACACAATAAAATTAGAGCTTGGCCATTCAGGAGGGCAGTCAGGAAGTAATTTTTCAGCAAAAATGTAGTGGCAATGTTGAATATTCCCCACCTCCCAAAGGCTGTTGATGCTCAGGGGCAATTGAAATTGTCAAGAATGAGATGGATAAATTTTTGTTGGGAAGGGTATCAAGGGATATGGAGCTTAAGGGGAGGAAACGGAGTTTAGGTGCAGAGCAACCGTGAACTAATTGAATGGTGGAGCAGGCTTGAGGGGCTGAATGGCCTCCTCATGTTCTTACGCTCCAATTTGTAAATAATTAATTTGCATGATAAACCCAGTCCCCAAGTTTTTAGTAACTTTCAATGGGTTAGTTAATAGGAGAAAGGAGCAGATATAGAAATGAAAGGCAGTCTCTATTGTTTGGGTTGAGTGTGTGGATTGGGACAATACATTTCCAGAAATATATGCGACTGGGGAAAGGGAGAGCTCCAGAAACCTGTGATTAATCAGGCTGCATGGCTCATTGCAATCAGCCAATCCACAAGGACACTGCTGAACATGGGGGTTTTCACACTCATGGGCAAGTGAAGATTCATTGTGTGGTTTAAATGTTGTGCAATGCTCCCAGTGACTGATCAGCCTGACTCAGTTGTCAATTATTGTTTTCTTGCATTCAGTAAAGTATTTGTTGAAAAATGTCTTCCGCTGTAACATTCTATTGTTTGTAGTTTAAATAATTTTCTTTAAATGGATTATACACAGGGTATTGCCCTCACTCCTCCTCTTCATGCTATAAGACACTGCATGGTGACGAAACCTGGAATTCACTTTTATATCTGATTCTAACACAGGAAATAGTATTTTTTTTTAATCCTGAACGAAATGATATTTTTACAGGAAAAGCTTCAAAGGAGAATTCTCCCCTCACCCCATCCCCACCAGTCCAAAATAGAGGGACTCGTTTAACTTAAACCAGTTAAAAGAAGCATTTAATTGGTGTATATTCCTGGCATATCTCATTATCTGCTTTTCTGATCTTGCAAATCTACTTGTTTGCAAAAAGCTAGTAAAAAATGTCAATCAGGTAAACTCGGTGAATGCCTGTCAGACATCCCATAAGTTTTTGACCACTTTATTGCATGTGTGTAGATCTGTGATATTTATTGAAAGAAGTTAATGTGAGTGTTTGGAGATCGGAAGTACTCAGTGGTGAAGCCATGTTTAACACTTCTCACACCAGACCACCTGAAAGTTCAAACCGCTCCCCTCCCCCTCCCTCTCTTCAATTGTTGGTTGTTCCTGTTTATACAATCTGACATATCTGAAGAATAAAAATGCAGTAATGTTGGTATATTAAAAGTTATTTTAATCGCAGAGGGTGTTGCAGGAGGTTCTGTCCCATATTGTAAATGTCTCCTGTTGTAAGTGTTTGCCTCCTGCTGTGCTGTTTCATTTTGTGATACTCTGAGATCTCTGAGTGAAGGATTTTACAGCTGGAGATTAATATGACAAAACTTGCTCTGATTGAATGCACTTGATGGAATTTGAAGAGTTCCCTGTGAATTTGTGCATTGTCTTCCTGATGGACCCAGCTTTGTCAGATAGAAAAAGCACAAATGGCTAACTCTCGTAAATCCTGCAAATATTCTCTGGGGAACCAGAATCCATCTTTGGTCTCATAATGTTCCCTAGCCTGTGAATCATGATAGGGTAACATCAAGAGAGCAGTGCTCACTTAGGGTTAGTGGCAGTAGGTCTGGGTCAGGTTCCCGAGAGTGAACCTGAGCTGTTGGTTGATGTCAATCAATGGCGAGCTTATCTTGAAATTATTGAAAACATTACTGCAGTGCGCCATGCCATTGTTTACAGGTTGTCTTGGGGTTGCTGTTTAATTATAACCTGATCTGGATCTTCTTCGGCCTCCTTGTCTCGAGAGACAAGGGGTAAGCACTTAGAGGTGGTCAGTGGTTTGTGAAGCAGCGCCTGGATTGGCTATAAAGGCCAATTCTAGAGTCACAGACTCTTCCACAGGCGCTGCAGATAAAATTGGTTGTCGGGGCTGTTACACAGTTGGCACTCTCCTTGCGCTTCTGTCTTTTTTCCTGCCAGCTGCTAAGTCTCTTCGACTCGCCACTCTTTAGCCCCGCCTTTATGGCTGCCCGCCAGCTCTGGCGATCACTGGCAACTGACTCCCACGACTTGTGGTCAATGTCATAGGACTTCATGTTGCGTTTTCAGACGTCTTTAAAGCGGAGACATGGACGGCCGGTAGGTCTGATACCAGTGACCAGCTCGCTGTACAATGCATCTTTGGGGATCCTGCCATCTTCCATGCGGCTCACATGGCCAAGCTCAGTAAGGTGTATATGCTGGGGATGTTGGCTGACTTGTGTGTTGGAGATATGGTCCCGCCACCTGATGCCAAGGATTCTTCGGAGGCAGCAAAGATGGATTGGGTTGAGACGTCGCTCTTGGCTGACATACATTGTCCAGGCCTCGCTGCCGTAGAGCAAGGTACTGAGGACACAGGCTTGAAACACTCAGACTTTTGTGTTCCGTGTCAGTGCGCCATTTTCCCACACTCTCTTGGCCAGTCTGGACAAAGCAGTGGAAGCCTTTCCCATGCGCTTCTTGATTTCTGCATCGAGAAGCAGGTTACTGGTGATAGTTGAGCCTAGGTAGGTGAACTCTTGAACCATTTCCAGAGCGTGGTCGCCGATATTGGTGGATTGAGCATTTCTGACGTCCTGTCCCATGATGTTCATTTTCTTGAGGCTGATGGTTAGGCCAAGTTCGTTGCAGGCAGCCGCAATCCTGTCAATGAGTCTCTGCAGACAGATCTGGATACATACCAAATATCTGCTTATCATCCAAAGATCAACTTGTCATTAACTTTTGCTGTGAGACTTCAGCAGCTGTCGATCTTCTTAATCCCTCCCTCATGCCCCCCCCACCTTTCACCCCTCCCTAATGACTATCTTTAATACACTGCTTCCCCCCAAAAGCTTTTACTGTTTCTCGTGCTTGGTACAATCCCCATCACGGTTCTCCCAAGTCCAGGCCAACATTTATCCCTTAACAGACACATAAAACAGATTATCTGGTGTCTTAAATCATTACTTTTTGTGGGATCTTGCTCTGTGCAAATCGACTGCCATGTTCCCTACATTATAACAGTGACTACACTTCAAATTTGTATCATTAGCTATAAAGCACTTTAGAACGTCCTGAGATGGTGAAAGGTGCAAAAAAAGTGCAAGACTTTCTTTCATAAGAATAGGAGCAGGAGTAGCCCATCCAGCCCCTCGAGCCTGCTCCGCCATTCAATAAGGTCACGGCCAAACTGCAACATTCACTTTCGTACCCAATCCCCGCATCGCTGAATTCCCTTAGTGCCCAAAAATCTCTCGATCGCAGTCTTGAATATACTCGACGGTGGAGCATCCGCAGCCCTCTGGGGGAGAATTCCAAAGATTCTCAGTCCTAAATGCTGACTCCTTACCCTGAAGCTGTGACCCCCCCCAATTCTAGACTCTTGAGGCAGGGTGAAACAACCTCTCAGCATCTACCCTGTCAAGTCCATTCAGAATTTTATATGTTTCAATGAGATCACCTCATTCTTCTAAACTCCACGAAATGTATGCCTAGTCTACTCAATCTCTCCTCATTGGGCAATCCCCTCATCCCAGGAACCAGTTGAGTGAACCTTCGTTGCACTCCCTCTAGGGCAAGTATGTCCTTCCTTGGGTAAGAAGACCAGAACCGTACACAGTACTCCAGGTGTGGTATCACCAAAGCCCTGTACAAGGACACCCAAATTCCTCTGAGAACTAATCTTTATTAGTCTCAGTTTCTAAAAACTATCTTGCATTTCAATTCTTCCAACCAAAGTGGATAATTTTAAACTTCCCCATATTGTACTGCATCTGCCACCTTCTTGTCCACTCACTTAACTTAATATCCTTTTGCAGCCTCTTTGCATCTTCCTCACAGCTTACTTTCCCACTAAACTTTGTATCATCAATAAGTTTGGATACGTTATACTCATCCCCCTCACCTAAATCATTGATATGGATTGTAACTGGCTAAGGCTCAAGCACTGATCCACCCAGTCATCCTGAAAACACTCCGTTTATCCCCACTGTCTATTTTCTCTTTGTTAACCAATCCTCAATCCATGCTAATCTATTATCCCCACCTCACAAGCCCTCATCTTGAGTAACAACCTTCTGTGTGGCACCTTATCGAATGCCTTCTGGAAATCCAAATATATTACAACTACTGGTTTCCCCCTTTTCTACCCTGCCAGTTACACCCTCAAAAAACTCTATTAGATTTCTCAAACATGATTTCCCTTTCATAAGACAGTGTTGACTCTGCCTAATCATTTATGATTTTCCAAGTCTACATTCTTAATAATAGATGCTCGCATTTTCCCTATTACCGATGTCAGGCTAACTGGCCTATACTTCCCTGTTTTCTCTCTCCCTCCTTTCTTAACAGTGGGGTTACATTTGCTACCTTCCAATCCCTGGGGACCATTCTAGAATCTAAGTAATTATGGAAGATCAAAACCAATGCATCCACTATCTCTGCAGCCACTTCTGTTTAAAACCCTAGGATGTAGGCCATCAGGTTCAGGGGATTTGTCTGATTGTAGTCCCAATCTGAGCATCGGCAAGTTGTATGTAATGTTGCTGTGACAGATACTGGGATAACTGCTGTTCTGTACATGGTTCGAAGCAACAGCTTTTGGCTCCTTTGTTTGAAACAAATCCATTGAATATATACCAGGTTGGAAACTTTCGCACAGATATTTTGCTTGATGGAAGTACAGAATTAAAGATGTTTTTTTAACATGATTATTTTCCCCACAGTGCTAGCCTGTTTTCAGTGGAGTGGACGTTAGCTTTGTAAAAATTAAAGTGGTTATTTTGAGATCACCTGTAGTTGGAGTAAAGGAAAATTTGAAATGAGTGTCTCCGGGCCTGCTGTTTTTTACCTATCTTCATCTTTTACTCTTTTCTATTTCTTTGCCAACACGTTTTGACACAGAAATTAGAGTCTGTCTCAGATGTGGGTATAAAAGTATCGTGGAAATACAGCAACAGTCTTTGGCCTCCTTATCTCGAGAGACAATGGGTAAGCGCCTGGAGGTGGTCAGTGGTTTGTGCAGCAGCGCCTGGAATGGCTATAAAGGCCAATTCTAGAGTCACAGACTCTTCCACAGGTGCTGCAGATAAAATTGGTTGTCGGGGCTATTACACAGTTGGCTCTCTCCTTGCGCTTCTGTCTTTTTTCCTGCCAACTGCTAAGTCTCTTCGACTCGCCACGCTTTAGCCCCGCCTTTATGGTTGCCCGCCAGCTCTGGCGATCAGGCAACTGACTCCCACGACTTGTGATCAATGTCACAGGACTTCATGTCACGTTTGCAGACGTCTTTAAAGCGGAGCCATGGACGGCCGGTGGGTCTGGTACCAGTGACGAGCTCGCTGTACAATGTGTCCTTGGGGATCAACAGTACATTCAATAAAACTGTTTACTTTTCCAAACGTCAGTTGATCAGGATGCAAGACTCCGGCCCACTGAGTAGCTGGACAGACAGCAGTTTGTGAGTTTGGCTAATAACTTGGTCAGTGGCTTTCCGCACTTATTAAGCTCAGCATCAATCACTTTATTTACCCATAAACATTCCTGTCCCTGTCTAGCATTCCACACAAAGCCTGACATCATATGGACAAATAGTGAAGTAAAGTGCACACACATTAAGGAAATTATTTGCTTATTTTCTGTTTTCTGTCACATAGATTTGTGGCTCACAGCCTGATGTGTTTTATTCAATGACCCGTTCAGTGGTGAAATTTTCTGGCACCTTTGAAGTCAAGAAAGACCCTTCGTGGAATGAGAAATGGACAAGACGAGTACTCAGATGTTAAGGTACGCCCTGCCCACATATCACCTGATAAAGGAAGCCTTGTGATTGCAGTGGAGTGTTTGCGTGTGTATGTGGTGTGGGGGGTAGTGGGAGGGTGTATTTTATATTCATTAATGGGATGTGGGCATCGCTGGCAAGGCCAGAATTTATTGCCCATCCCTAATCGCCCTTGAGAAGGTGGTGGTGAGCCGCCTTCTTGAATCACTGCAGTCCATGTGGTGTAGGTACGCCCACAGTGCTGTTAGGTAGGGAGTTCCAGGATATTGGCTCAGAACAATGAAGGAACAGCGAGATATTTCCAAGTCAGGATGGTGTGTGACTTGGTGGGGAACTTGCAGGTGGTGGTGTTCCCCTACGTTTGCTTCCCCGTCTTTCTAGGTAGTGGAAGTCACGTTTGGAACGTGTTGTCGAAGAAGCCTTGGCAAGTTGCTGAAATGCATCTTGTAGATGGTACACACAATGCAACAGTGATCTGATAGTAGAGGAAAGGTTTAAGGTGGCGGATGGGGTGCCGATCAAGCGGGCTGCTTTGTCCTGGATGGTGTTGAGGTTCTTAAATGTTGTTCGAGCTGCACTCATCCAGGCAAGCGGAGAGTATTCCATCACACTCCTGACTTGTGTTTTGTATATGGTGGGAAGGCTTTGGGGAGTCAGGAGGTGAGTCACTCCCTGCAGAATTCCCAGCCTCTGCCCTGCTCTTGTAGCCACAGATATTACATGGCTGGTCCAGTTCAGTTTCTGGTCAGTGGTGACCCAAGATGTTGATGATGGGGGATTCAGTGATGATGCCATTGAATGTCATGGGGAGATGGTTAGACTCTCTCTTGTTGGAGATGGTCATTGCCTGGCACTTGTTACTTGCCACTTATCAGCCCAAGCCTGACTGTTGTCCAGGCCTGGCTGCATGCAGGTACGGACTGCTTCAGTGTCTGAGGAATTGTGAATGGAACTGAATTCTGTGCATTCCTCAGTGAATATCCCCACTTCTGACCTTGTGATGGAGGAAAGGTCATTGATGAAGCAGCTGAAGGTTGTTGGGCCTAGGACACCACCCTGAGGAACTCCTGCAGTGATGCAAGGCCCTTCACAAATGAGCACTGAGCCACTCAATGCTGAATCTCTTTACTCTTGCATCTACTGGCTATGTTCTGGGAACCTCTGCAACTGGAAACAGTCTGCTTCTGTAACCTGTCCCATCCTTTCATAATTGTAAACACTGTCCAGTAATCTGTGTGGCTCTGATGAAAAAGGGCCCAATTTCTCAAGTCTTCATATTTATATTTTCTCATACCAGGCAACATCAAAGTAAATCTGTATTGTAACCCTCTCTTCTTTGCAATTTGTGATCTTATGCTCTGTTGTGACTTGTGAGAGATGGGCAAGAACCTCTTTGTCAAAAATATTAACGGTTGAAAGCCGGAGTATAACCGTACAATAAAGGCTAGATCGTCCTCTGTGAACTCGCTCAGAATTACCGATGGATGGGATTCTGCTCTTTGGGGTAGACAGTGGCCAGTCAGCATTCCTGTCATGCTCCCACCCCCCGACCTCCCCACACTGACCACAAGCCATTAGTCTGGCTGGGTGCTCATTGGGTAGTCACAGTTGCTCATGGATTCCTTCCACCTGCAGTGAACCCCATCAATGCCAAAGAGGAGAATTAGGCGATGCTTCAGCATATGAAAGACGCAAAGGACAGACGACTCCGGAAAGGAAGACATTTTCTGATTCTAAGCCTTAGCTAAGATGAAATCCCACAGAAATACGGTTATGGGGGATCAAAGGAGTGGGGGAGGTCTCAGTGAACGGTGATAAGAGGAGGAGATATAGGAACCTTGGTTCAGCAGCCCCCACTCCCCCCAAAAAAAAATTTCATGCTGTGAGTGGCAGTGGACCTGGTGAGGTCAATGAAGTTGGAGATAGCGAGGTAATGGTACGCTTCTCTGAAGCATTTTTCCCCATTTTCCGCTGCTGTCCCATTGGATTTCAGACTGGATTATGGAGCAAAATCTATCCCTGCGGAGTCTAGTCAGAATGAACAGGAATGCAGGAGTAGGGCATTCAGCCCATCGAACCTGCCCCGCCATTTAATATGATCATGGCTGATCTTCCACTTCAATGCCTTTTTCCCCACACTATCCTCATATCTCCTTATGTCATTTGCATTTAGAAATCTGTCAATCTCTGCTTTAAACATATTCAATGACTGAGCTTCCACAGCCCTCTGGGGTAGAGAATTCCAAAAATTCACAACCCTTTGAGTAAAGAAATTTCTCCTCATCTCTGTCCTAAATGGCTTCCTGCTTATTTTGAAATTGTGTCCCCTGGTTCTAGACTCCCCAACCAGGGGAAACAGCTGCATCTACCCTGTCTATCCCTTTAAGTATTTTGTAGATTTCAATGAGATCACCTCTCATTCTTCAGATCTCTAGAGAATACAGGCCCAGTTTCCCCAATCTCTCTTCATAGGACAGTCCCGCCATCCCATGAACAATTCAGGTGAACCTTTGCACTCCCTCTATGGCAGTAATATCCTTCCTAAGGTAAGGGGACCAAAACTGCACACAGTACTCCAAGTGCAGTCTAACCAAAGTTCTATACAATTGAAGCAAGACTTCACTACTCCTGTACTCAAATCCTCTTGCGATAAAGGCTAACATACCATTAGCCTTCTTAATTGCTTGCTGCACCTGCATGTTAGCTTTCAGTTACCTATTGACGAGGATACCCAGGGCCCTTTGTACATCTACACTTTCTAATCTCTTACCATTTAAGAAATACTCTGCACATCCATTCCTCGTACCAAAGTGGATAACCTCACATTTTTCCACATTATATTCCATCTGCCATGTTCTTGCCCACTCAGTAAGTCTGTCCAAATCCCCTTGAAGCCACTTTTCGTCTTCCTCACAACACACATTCCCACCTAGTTTTGTGTTATCCGCGAACTTGGAAATATTACATTTGGTCCCCACATCCAAATCATTGATATATATTGTGAACAGCTGGGGCCCAAGCACTGATTCCTGCGGTACCCCACTAGTCACAGCCTGTCAACGGAAGAATGACCCGTTTATTCCTAATCCTTAATCCATGCCAGTATATTACTGTTATTCCACCCCATGTGCTTTAATTTTGCAAACCAACCTCCTGTGGGGTCTTTATCAAAAGCCTTCTGAAAATCCTAGTATACCATGTCCACCGACTCCCCTTTATCAACTCTGTTGGTAACATCCTCAAAAAACTCCAACAGGTTCATCAAACATGATTTCCCATTCATAAATTCAAGTTGACTATGCCCAATCAGATCATTATTATCCAAGTGTCCATTTATCACATCCTTTACAATAGATTCTAGCATTTTCCCAATGACTGATGTAAGGCTGACATGTCTGTAGTTCCCTGTTTTCTCTCTCCCTCCCTTCTTAAATAGTGGGGTGACATTTGCGACCTTCCAATCTGCAGGAACTGCTCCAGAATCTGTAGAATTTTGGAAGATGATCACCAGTGCACCCACTATCTCCATAGCTACCTCTTTCAACACTCTGGGATGTTGACTATCAGGTCCTGGGGACTTATCAACCTTCAACCCTATTAATTTCTCCAATACAACCTTCTTACTAATACTAATTTCCTTCAATTCTTCTTTCTCCCTAATCCCTTGGATCGCTCATTCTGAGAGATTTCTTGTATCTTCCTCAGTGAATACAGACACAAAGTAATAATTTAGCCTTGTCCATTTCTCTATTCCCCATTATAAATTCTCCTGACTCTGCCTCTAATGGACCCACATTTGTCTTAGCCAAACATTTCCTTTTTACGTACCCATAGAAGCTTTTACAGTCTGCTTTTATATTTTTTGCTAGCTTACATTCATATTCTATTCTTTTAGTTTAGTTTTTTAGTTTAGAGATACAGCACTGAAACAGGCCCTTCTGCCCACCGAGTCTGTGCCGACCACCAACCACCCATTTATACTAATCCTACACTAATCCCATATTCCTACCACATCCCCACCTGTCCCTATATTTCCCTACCACCTACCTGTACTAGGGACAATTTGTAATGGCCAATTTACCTACCAACCTACAAGTCTTTTGGCTTGTGGGAGGAAACCGGAGCACCTGGAGAAAACCCACGCAGACACAGGGAGAACTTGCAAACTCCACACAGGCAGTACCCAGAATTGAACCCGGGTCGCTGGAGCTGTGAGGCTGCGGTGCTAACCACTGTGCCTTAATCTCCCTTAATCAGTTTCTTCGTCCTACTTTGCTGTATTCTAAAATTCTCCCAATCCTCAGGCTTACTACTATTTCTGGCAACTTTATAGGCCTTTTCTTTTAATCTTATACAATCCTCAACTTCCTTTGTTAACCATGGTTGCCTTTACTTTTGGGGTTTGGTGCCTTGAAGGAATGTTTAGTTGCTGTAAACTATGTAATAGTTCTTTAAAGACTATCCATTGCCTATGTACTGTCATACCTTTTAATGTATTTTCCCAATCCACCTCAGCCAATTTACCCCCCATACCTTCATTTTTCCTTTGTTCAAATTTAACACCCTAGCTTCAGATTGAACTACCTCACTTTCAAACATAATGTAAAATTCTATCATATTATGGTCACTCATCCCTAAAGGTTCTTTTACAACAAGATTATTAATTAGCCCTTTCTCATTACATAATACTAGATCTAAAATAGCCTGTTCTCTACTCGGTTCCTCAACATACTGCTCTGGAAAACCATCCTTAACACACTCCAAAAACACGTCCTCCACAGTATTAGTGCTCATTAGGTTTACCCAGTCTATATGCAGATTGAATTCACCCATGATTACTGTATTAGAAATATACCAAGCCAGTTCGGTATCATTTTTATTTCTGTTTGTTGGTACATTTCTCCCGCCATCGAAGTCTGAAGTTTGGGGCACAAAGCCCCGGGTCAGCAACACATCAGCACCAGTGACTCATACTGCCAGTTGATGCTAAGTGTCACTACTATTCTCATTAGCTGATAACAAGTTCTAGTATAAGTCCATCAGTTGATAAGAATTAATAATAGTCTATTACTTGATATTATAGAAAATGCAGGAAATAGCAGATCAGACAGCATCTGTGGAGCGAAAAACTGTTAATATTTCAGACGATGAACTTTCATCAGAACTGGGAAAAGTTAGAAATGTAATAGGTTTTAAACAAGTGAAAGTGGGTAGGGTGGGGAAAGGAACAAAAGGGAAGGTCTGTGATAGAGTGGAAGACAGGAGAAATTAAATGACTAAAGGGTGCTGCAAAACCAAAGGGAGTGGTAATGGGACAAGTAAAGAAATAAAAGTTGTGTCCAGAGGAGGTGTGAATGACAGAATGATGAACAGCTTCCATCCAAAAGCAGAGAAAGAGAAAAACAAGGGAGTGAAACCAAAATCAGCAAAGTAAAAGGAAACAAAATGGGGGCAGAGGTTATGATCTGAAATTGTTGAACTCAATGTTGAGTCCAGAAGGCTGTAAGTGCCTAATCGAAAGCTGAGGTGCTGTTCTTCGAGCTTACATTGAGCTTCTTTGTAACAGTGCAAGAGGCCAAAAGGTCAGAGTGGGAGCAAGGTGGAGAATTAAAATGACAGGCGACAGGAAGCTCAGGGTCACGCTTGCAGACTGAATGGAGGTGTTCCACAAAGCAGTGACCCAGTCTGCATTTGATCTCTCCAATGTAGAGCAGACCACGTTGTGAGCGGCGAATACGGTATACTAAATTGAAACAAGTACACGTAAATTGCTGTTTCGCCTGGAAGGAGTGTCCTTGGATGATGAGGAGGGAGGACGTAAAATGGCAGGTGTTGCACCTCCTGCGCTTGCATGTAGGAAGGGGATGGGGTATTGAGGGTGATTGAGGAGTGGACCAGAGTTACGGACAGAATTGAAAGAGAACGAAACCCCAGTTCTTTTCCCTTCACTGTAATCGGTGTGTTTTTGAAAAGGAAGATGTTTGTGTTTCTTAACCCCTGAGTGTGTGGCCAATTTGAATAACCAGCAGCACGCTTTTCATGGGTTTAAATAAAGAGGATTATTTTTATTTACACTTTCAACCCGAAAGTCTAACGCCTAGTCACTCACTCACCGCTCACACACACGCATACACAGACTTGAGAAAGAAAGCCGTTAAAATGATAGTGCACTTTTACAAATCATAAGCAAAGGAATAGTTCATAAGTCACATGATACCAGGGGGATGGTTTTCTGTACTGGTGGATTGAAAAGGAACAAGCTCGGAGACCTTAAGATGCTATAGCCTCCAGTTCCTTTATAGTAAGGTGATACTGCCTTATCTGCTTGCTGCTTTTTCTGCAGTCTGTATTTTAAAAGATTTGGGAGACCAACATGGCTGCCCCACCATGTGACTTCTCACAGTTCCTTTTCCAAATATGGTGAGGATGATTAGCCCCATCATGGTTTATTGTTGTAAGACATTCACGCTGAGGAGGGTTTAGACAATCACCTTCTTTGTTTCAGGAGAAACCCATTCAACTCAGGAATGTCTCCTGATTGTTTAAGGATGGATGTTAATGGCACATCTTAGTCTGGAAGGTATCCTTTTGTCCTTTCTGACAGCGATTCAGTTTTTGAATACACAGGTCAGGTCAGCTGACCTTCAGTGGCCATCTTTGCAGCCCATGTCCACTTTTAATGTCCACTGTGGGTCATTTAGAACAAAAGGAAAATTCAGTTCCAGAAGATGCTATACTGAATATAGTCCATGTTTAAAGTTATGAATAGGACATAACTTTACTGGGCATGACAACCAGGGTGTCGCCGAGAGAACGGTCCCTTTGGAATGCTAAAAGGGGAGGGGAGGGGAAGATGTGTCTGGTGGTGGCGTCATGCTGGAGGTGACGGAAACAGCAGAGGATGATCCATTCAATACATAGGCTCATAGGGTGGAAGGTTAGGACAAGGGGAACCATAACATGATTCTGGGAGGGAGGGGAAGGGGTGAGAACAGAAGTGTGGGAAATGGAACAGACATGGTCAAGGGCCCTGTTGACCATGGTGGGGGTGGGACTATTAGGTTGAGGAAGAAGGAAGACATATCAGAAGCACTGTTGTGAAAGATTGCATCATCAGAACAGATACAACAGAGACAGAGAAACAGGGAGAATGGAATGGAGTCCTTACAGGAAGTGGGATGTGAGGAAGTGTAGTCGAGGTATCTGTGGGAGTCAGTCGGCTTACAGTGAATATTTGTTCATAGCCTATCCCCAGAAATGGAGACAGAGAAGTTGAGGAAGGGAAGGGAAGAGTCGGAGATGGACCACGTGAAGATGAAAGAAGGGCGGAAATTAGAAACAAAGTAAATGAAATTTTTCAATTCAGGGCGAGAGCAGGTAGTGGCACCGATACAGTCATCAATATACCGGAAAAAGAGGTGGGGGAGGGGGCCTGAGTAGGAAGCAATGTTCCACATGTCCCACAAAAAGGCAGGCATAACTAGGACACAGGTGGGTACCCATAGCAACATCTTTTATTTAGAGGAAGTGCGTGGAGTTAAAAGCGAAGTTGTTCAATGTGAGCAGCGTGGATCTTGGGCCTTGGTTCAATTATGTTCAGCTGCTCCATCAATGACCTTCTCTCTGTCACAACATCAGGATTGGAGCTGTTCTCTAACAACTTCACAGTGTTCAGATTCATTCACAACTTCTCAGCCCATGCCAGCCTCGAGCAGGATCTCGATAATGTCCAGGTTTGGACTGACAGTTAGCATGCAAACCATCTAAGTGCCTGGTAATGGCCAGCTTCATGCGAAAATACCCAGCTGTCCCCTGAACAACTTCATCACCATCAACATCCTTGGGATTACCATTGACCAGAAGATGAATTGGACCAACCATACCAACACTGTGTCTACAAGCATAGGGCAGAGACTGGGTATGCTGCAAAGAGTGGCTTACCTCACCACACGACCTTCACCCAAATGGGTACAACCACGACACTCAAGACCATCCAGAGCAGTTTATTTGACTGGGCCCCCTGCCATCGGACTTGGTATTCACTCCCACCTGCACTGGCGCATCATGGTTGCAATATCTACCATCTACAGAATGCACTGTGAAGGCCTGCTACCCAACCAGAACCCGACGGGACCCGACGACTTGTGTCGGGCTCGGGTCGGGTCGGGCCGCTCTTCTGGGTTCGGGCTCGGGTCGAGTCCAGGTCAGGACGGATCTGGATCGGGATGGATCCGGGTCGGACACACACAACAAGAATTGCAGGTAAGTGTTAAAAGTTAAAAACTTACCTGAGCTGCGAGCCGAGTACGTCAATCATGGAAACTCTGAGTCTGCACAGTGAGCGAGTGAGCGTCTCTATGACGTCATCACGCTCATGCTGCAGGTCCTGAAGATTAGGAGTCACAAGGTAAGTAAAGGGAACATTCCGGTGGTCGGGTCAGACTCAGGTCGGGTTGGGCGCGGGGGAAAATGGAGGGACTTGGGCTGGGTCGGGCTCGGGTCTGATGTGGTTCCTTCAGATTTGGGTCAAGTTTTTTTTTGTGACTTGAGCAGGCCTTTAATGCACTGCAGCAACTCATCAAGGCTTCTTCAATAACACCTCTCATCCTGCAACCTTTACCACTGAGAATGACAAGAGCAGCAATGCTCTGGGAGCACCATCATTTCCAAGTTTCCCCCCCCAAGTCACACACACCATCATGATTTGGAAACATATCGGTCGATCATTGTCACCACACGGTTCAAGAAGGCGGCTCACCACCACCTTCTCAAAGGCAACTCAGGTTAGGTATTTGAGATATTGTTAAATATTCACAGCACTAAAAAACATAATAAAAAATGAAAACTATTTGCTGATACCCTTGTAAAATGTTCTGTTATTTCAGTGTTGGAGATGATAAATCAATATCAGGCTGTTCCTGCAAATGTGACAGAATTCTTAACATATGAACTGGATTTTGAGGATCAATTCTAACATGCTTGTTGTTTCACCAGCAAATAACAATTTGATTTTATTGTATCTTTCATTTCATTTAAGTTGGAGGTGATTGGAAACCAGGAAACAGACACTCCACCCGAATTGTTTTACTCACAAGTTAATGTCCAAATTTGATTTGATTTTGATGCCAATATCTGATATGGAAGGGTTCACTCATTCTCAACACAATTAATGAAGGAAGCAGGATTTTCTTACAAAGTTGTTCCATGTTCCAATTATTGAACAATTATATTAAATGATATTAATATTATTTATGACACTTGATACTTTATTAAACTTCACTGCACCAGATATCATTGAATAAAATCAGCTTCTCTTTCAAGATAAATGCTCTGGGGCTGATTTATGTCCTGTTCCTCGGCGGGCAGGGCAGTAGCCTGCTGAAAACTGGGCACAGTACTGACTGGCCCTTGTTCCCACATTGTTGGGGGGGGGGGGGTTGAAATGGGCGGTTCAGGCTTGCAGCAGATGGCAGACATCATTAACCCATTCGCTCAGGGTGCCATTACTCATGGAGTGAAACCCAGCTGAGATTTATCCTCCTGTTGTAACGGTTTGCAGTGCATCGGCCCTGTTAAATAAGATGGCTTCTGCGAAGGTTGTGTGTAGCATTATCAGTGATATATTTGAATATAATCTTATTAAATTCAGCTGAAAAACCACACTTTTGAACAATTGAAGGGTTAAATCGGGGAATTTGTTTCCATTCAGCGGGTTGCTTGAGTCCTGGTAAGTCAGACTTATGTTGATCATAATTCAAAAGATTGCTAACAGGTGTACATACACAAATCTGTTAAGGTGGCAGGCCGAGTTGAGAAAACTGCTTAAAAATCAGTATGTGGGATCCTTGGCTTTATTACGAGAGTACAAAAGCCAGGAGGTTTTGCCAACCCAGGGGCCGTCAACCGGAGGCTCCAGACCCACATGCGGCTTTTTAAACATCTTATTTGCGGCTCCCAATCGTTTCCAGTTTGATTGCATGATCATGAAAAAAAGCCTAATAAAGAATTAAATCAGGAAAAATAAGAGCCGTGTTTTTATTGTAGGGATAAAAAGCTAATCGTTATGCTGCACTTTGCGGTTTCAAATGATTATTTTAACAAGAAATTGTGCTGTAAATAAACCTGTTTGAGTGGTATAACTACACCATGGTTACAGATAATGCCTTTGGTTCGAGGAACAGGTTGTATGGTTGCAATCATTATTGTTTTTAATATAGCTGAGACGATAATGTATTCTGAATGTGCTGTTAGAAAATATTTTTTATCATGAGAATCAATAGCCGAAAAAATTGTCTTAGTTCTATGCATCTTAAGTTAAAGTTTGTTTTAAAGATGACTTTACTGACAAAATTATCGTAAAAGAATTTCCAGTTACCACTAGATAAGTTATAAAAACACAAAGACAAAAAGCATTCTCAGTTTTACATGTAAATTTCTTATTACATTTTTATTCAGAGTGGAAACATGCTGCTTTTCCATTAAATTAATATGGTTCACCATTTTTATATTTTTCTCCCGAACATACTTATACATAATTCATGTATAAAACCTGAACATGCAGATCACAAAAAAAACAAAAACATAAAATCAAAAAATATAATTGTTAGTTCTATTTTAATTCCCATTTTTTCTATTGATTCATAAATTGATACATAAATTCAATACATGACCACTGACCACCTCCAGGCGCTTATCCATTGTCTCTCGAGATAAGGAGGCCAAAGAAGATTTTATTTATTATATATACAAATTATGTATTTGTCATGTATTTGGTTCAGAAATGCCAAATTTTCATCTTGCAGTTCCAAATAGTTTTTATTTTAGGCAATTTTTAAAAAAAAACAAGGTCCTTCAGGGAAAAACAGGTTGGTGATCCCCTGTGCTAACCCTTTATAAAAGCACTGGTTAGGTCTCAGCTGGAGTATTGTGTTTAGTTCCAGGCACCACACTTTAGGAAGGATATCAAGACCTTGGAGAGAGTGCAAAGGAGAATTACTAGAATTTTTTCATGGGATGTGGATGCTACTGGCAAGTCCAGCATTTGTTGCCCATCCATAATTGCCTTTGACAACTAAGTGTCTTGCTCGGCCATTTTAGACGGCAGTTAAGAGTCAACCACATTGCTGTAGGTCTGGAGTCACATGTAGGCCAGACCAGGTAAGGACGGCAGATTTCCTTCCCTAAAGGGCATTAGTGAACCAGGTGGGTTTTTAACACCAATTGGTAATTCATGGCACTGTTACTAGCTTTTCATTCCAGAACCCATTGTCTCTTGAGACAAAGAGGCCAAAGGAAGAAGAGGAGGTACTATTAATAGCTTTTCATTCCAAAATTTTAATTAATTGAATTTCCACCAGCTGCCATGGTGGGATTTGAACCCATGTCCCCAGTCTCTGTATTACTAGGTCAATGACAATACCACTACACCACCATCTTCCCCTCAGTCAGCCCTACCAGGGATGAGGTACTTCAGTTATGTGATGAGACTAAAGAAACTGGGGTAGTTCTTAGAGCAGAGAGGTTTAGGAGGAGATTTGGTAGAGGTGTTCAAATTTGTGAATAGTTTTATTAGAGTAAATAAAGAGAAACTGTTTCTAGTGGCAGAAGGGTTAGTGACCAGAGGACACAGATATAAGGTGATTGGCAAAAGAATTAAAAGTAACACAAGGAAACAATGTTTTAAGCAGCGAGTTGCTACGATCTGGAATGCGCTGCCTGAAAGGACGGTGGAAGGAGTTTCAATAGTAACATTCAAAGGAGAACTGGATAAATACTTGAAAGGGAAAGATTTTCAGGGCTTTGGGGAATGAGCAGGGAAGTTGGATAGCTCTACCAAAGAGCCAGTATGGGCACCATGGACCAAAGGGCTTCCTTCTGTATCATTGTAAGATTCTGTAAATGTTGAAATTCCCTCAATGCATTTGAGACCAGTGGGAGATGGTTTAGCTTAGCAGGTAATTTAGCTGGGCATGGAAACCACACCCAGGGCTGGGGTGGGGGTAGTGACATCATTGATTGGCAGCTTATCTAACTAATCCCGACACAGAGCTGTGGTAGGGTTAGGGATCAAGGCCTCGGTTTCCTGTCAGAGGTTTGGGGTGCTGAAGACTGCAGAGGAGAAACTCTATTCGTCAGGTTAGGACTGACTAATTCCAGGGAATTGCTAGTCTGTAAGTGAATTTTGGGTTGGAGTGACCTGCTTTCTAATTTTCTGTCACAGAAGTATTATAAAATAGATTAGAGTTCATTGAAAACTGCATTTTTGCATATATGCAAAAGTAACAGTCTCCTAATGTATGATTTCTCACTGGGGAGCTCATCAGACCCTTGTCAGAAGATTGGAGAAATGTACATGGTTAGATGACAAGGGCTTCGAGTGTCACAATCCCAGGCTAGATATTGGGCAGTAAGAGTATATTCCTAATTGGAGGGACAAAGGACCTGTTTATGGGAGGGTTTGGTGATACTCTAACACAAATACACACCCACTGGCCGCCCCCGAAGTAAATAAAAGTTAATCTTTTGGCTCCTCTTATTATCTTTTAAAACATGAAACATCAAAGAAATGTTAAAGCGTGGACTGATCGGTCAAAGGTATCAAAAGTTACTTCTCTGAAAGAACAAGTGAGCTGGTGGGTGCTCACCCCACCATGGGGGATATTGTGGGCACCAGTTGAAGGCAGGGGGGTGGTGGGAAAGTGGAGCAGTGCAACCAAACTGCTCACTGATCTCCAGAATGCTCACGAACAGTTCTATGTAAGATGTCAGGGGATAATATCAGTAATTAAAACAACATTTCTAGGGAGGGCTCAAGCCAAGAACTCAGATCCGAAAGAATCACTAGAATTGTACCAGAACTGAGAGGTTGTACCTATCAGGAATGATTGAACAGTTTTGTGTTCTTTTCTCTAGAAAAGAGATTGCTGAGGGGGTGACCTGATAGATGTGTCACAAAAACGTGCTTTATGACGAATGATGATTTTTAATCCACTGGCTGGAAACCTGTGTTGCATGATTTCCTTTAAGAGTGATGCCCCTTTAAGATCTTAGTATGCCAATGAGCTATGTACCATGTTGCAGTCATGTGACGCAAAGCTAGAGTAACTCTGCAACTATAACACCCAGAGTAAAGTTCTGTAAATAGTTAGCTCTGTACTGTATATAATATTTAGCTATAATAAACCTGTTTGAGATCTTCTACCAACTTGACTCCATGCATCTCATTTATGTTGTATCAGACAACATAAAAGAACTCATTATATGGTGGCAGCTGTGGCGAGAAGACAAAGTCTGTGGTTGAGGACCATGGTTAAAACAGCTCTGAAAACAACCTTTCCTACAGCCAGTAGAGAGAAAGTTCAAGAAAAATACTGGCTCAACCAGTGAAAAAAAACTTACCTCAAGCTGTAGAAGACAGAGCACAGAAATGACAGGCTGCAAGTAAATCAGGTGAGTCATTGTGCTGATGGCTGAGGGATACTGCTTTAAAATAAAAAGGTCTGAAGTCCTTCAAAAGATCGTTTTTTTCCCCCAAAGGCTCTGTGTAGAAAAAAGGGGAAGACCCGACTCCTTTCCTGAGCTGATCGAGGTCGATGCCATTACAGGAGCCGTCCGTTAGAAAAAATGCAGGAAAACCCAGATCACTGCAGAACCTCCATTCACCAGCCAAAGTTTAAAAACCCATTAAACTACTCAAGCATGAATAAGAGCTTCCCTTTAGGAAGCCACAGTAAAAACCGCATAAAACCACTCAAGCATGAACAACACAAACTCTGGCAAAAAATAACCCACTGAACTGCCTATGCAACAGCCGTGTAAACAGAACAGGCTTAAGTGCTGGAAGCAAGATAAACACACACTACTAGCAAACACCTGCTCCTGTCAATCAAAGCAGCTAGTCTTAATAACAGAGAGTTTCTTAAAAGGGAAACAGTGCAGAGTCATAAGACAAGTTTTAAAGCAAAAGAACAGCTGAAAAATGAATACCAAATTTCCCAGCATGAACTGGAAAGCTATGGATATCCTATCCGAGTTCCAACAGTTCAAACAAAGAATGCAGTTATTCTTCACGGACCAAATAATCACAGAACCAGAAAAACAGGCTATAAAACTACTAATAACAGTTGGAAATGAGGGATTACACAGAATCAACACCTCTGGGCTATCTGACGAGGACCAGAAAGATCCCACAAAGATATGGAAGGTGCTAGAAGATCAGCTCCAATTACGAGTGGATTTTAGAATTCACTGCCTGGAATTGATATTCTAGAGGCAATAGCCACAGGAGTCAGTGGACCAGTTCATCAGTAGATACCGTAGTATGGACAATGAATGTGACTTCTCAGAAACTGAGCTGTCAGACCAAATAATGGAGCTAGTGATTGTATCAACACCCATTGAAGCATTTCAGAAAGACCTCTTGGGGAAAAGGAAATGTCACAGCATTGATGCACTGCTGGAAGATGGCAGGAAATACAAAGCCATTGTAGCTGGGCAATAGCACCTGCAAACACTAGGTGCAGCCAACAGTATTGGCACCAGGTGAAAAGAGCAAGAAAGCTGTGTGGTAAGTGCAGTCTGTCCCACTCATTTCATGATCTGTACAAGATGTGTGGTGCAAAAGGACATTGGGCCTGCCTACGCAAGAAATATGGCTCCAAAGATGCAGCCAGAAGCCACAGCAGGACACAGACAAGCAGAAGACAGGCGCCGCAACGGGGAAACAGCAGCAAAGAGAGCACCAGAGACTGCAAACCGATACACTAAGTCCACAGCGAAACAAACCTGAGACAAGACTCAACAAAGAGTAATTCTCAGCCAGAAGGCGATCAGGGGTTCCACATTGTAAACCTGACACATCATGTTGATGAAGTCAAACAACTGGAAGCTTTCGCCACTATTAACATCATGTGCCCAAAGAAAGCTGGCAAACACACACCCAGGGGCAAGATTAACACCGGCGCTAGTGCAAATATCCTACCAGTCCGAATCTTCAAAGATCTATACCAGACTCATTGGAAATCAATGGTACAAGTGACAGCTGCCAAGTTATCTGCATACAACGGGTCACCCATCCCTTGCAGTGACACACTAACAATGCAATATAGCTATGGCAAATCGGCATGGAAACCACAATCATTCTACCTGGTAGACACGAGCAGACCAGCAGTGGCAGGACTACCAGTGTGTAAAGACCTCAACATCATAACTATCCACGAGAGCTTTGCCAAGGGGAAATCTCCAAGGACCAGAACCTGCTCGCAGACTCTGACCAGCATCAAACGGTGCAGTCTGGAAACTCAGCAACAGCATAACTATGCTGCACCTTCACTTCTGCTCTCTAGAGAACCGCCAGCACCACAATGAGCCAGAATGGACAGGTATCTCCATGAGGCCGTACTCCTCCCCCAACAAGTCTTTCTTTTTGAGCTCCATGCCTTCAGACATGGAAGATGAGGACAGGCGAAGGATACACAATGTCCTGAGGAAACAGAGGAGGAATGGGTTGAAGCATTGTCTGCTGGATCTTAGAGACGAGGTGCCGGAACTTTCCAGGAATTATGAGGCCTCAAAAGATGTCATCTTGAGAAAAGCAACAGGGTATATTCGCAGGCTGAAGGCAGAGCAACAGAAACTGAATACAGCAAGGGAGAAACTTCAGAAAAAACAGCAACAGCTGAGACGCAAATTCTCCAAGCAAGAGTTGTCAATCCACCGAAACGATAAGTGGACTCTTAAACCTCTGTACATGTAAACTTCATATCATCCATCCATGTGTAAATAATTTTGATGTTTTCCAATTTTATTATTGTTACTTTTAGCAAACGAGACTTATCTTTGAAAAGAAAGGAGATGTTGTATGATTTCCTTTAAGAGTGATGTCCCTTTAAGATCTTAATATGCTAATGAGCTAAGTACCAGGATGCAGTCATGTGACTCAAAGCCAGAGTCACTCGACAGCTGTAACACCCAGAGTCAGGTTCTCTACATAGTTAGCTCTGTACTGTATATAATATTATGTTGCATTAGACAACATAAAAGAACTCATTACAACCTGAACTGAAATGTTTAAAAAAAAAACAGATTAAAGGGGACTCGAAGCTTGCAGCTCAAGATGGCTACCATAATGTGCATCACTGTACTTTCTACATTCCAATGCAATGAAATGGAGACAGCATATCTGCACAGACCCATCGAGGACAATGACCTGGGGAATCTGATTGAACCACCTATCCTGCTCCCATTAGCAAGGCGTCAAGGCCGTTACCTGAACATTCAACTGGTGGAGACGAACCATTCAAACCTAATCACTTGAACAATCGGACCCTGGCTGTGAGAAGGTAATTCCTAGACCTGGGCTAATTAAGTTGCAAGAGGGAGTACACACTGGTGGTCACTATGCTTG
Source organism: Heterodontus francisci (assembly GCF_036365525.1). NCBI lineage: Eukaryota > Metazoa > Chordata > Chondrichthyes > Heterodontiformes > Heterodontidae > Heterodontus > Heterodontus francisci. The sequence goes on from NC_090388.1 coordinate 10,197,451, forward strand.
AATCACTGGGTGACAGTCATGTGACAGGTCCATCCTTTGTGTGCTTAAGCTGGTGTTTTCTTTGCAGTAGAGAAACAAGCAACTAGATGTTGATGAGAGAAGACCCGAGTGTGGTTCCTCCTTCCTTTCTCTCTCCACAATCTACCTTGCAAGTTTCGTACCATGTTTGCTGACTGTGACCACCCAGGGATGCCCCTGCTGCAGACACTGAATCCTTGAAGCAAACCAGATGCACTACTGTCTCCAGGAGAACCACCAAATCAGCTGTCCACATCCATCTTCAAATCGGAAGCCTCAGGACCACCAAAGGAAAGTCGCAGGCCCCCGAATTCAGCCTGAAGCCGGCCAAGTCACCAACCTTCACAGACTGTATACCCCTATCCATTGAAAAGTTAATAAGTATAGCTAGGCATTTAGAGATGAATATCTGTTCAAAAGCTAGGAAACTAGAAATCCTAAAACTTGTGGCCAACCATTTTGAAATTGAACTCGAAGAACTGGAGACAGGCATAGAATCTGAAAAAGACAGGTTAGCATAAGCCAAGATGCAGCTGGAACAGCGGAGACGAGCTAGAATTCCAGGAATGGAAGGAGGAGAGAGAATTCCAGGAAAGGGATAAAGAAAGAGCTTTCCAGAAGGAGAGGCAGGAAAGAGAGTTAAGGCAGCTCGAGTTGAATAGGGGAAGACCAATGTACCCAGTGAAGGCACGGCTTGTGAGGGAGCTACTCCAAGCTCAGGACCGAGTGCAGAGCTCTTAAAGTTCTCCCAATTGATACCAAAGTTCGATGAGGGGGGTGTGGAAGCATTTTTTTTAAATCTCATTTGAAAGCTTGCAAAACAGTTGAAGTGGCCAGCAGAGGGCTGGTCCCTGTTACTGCAAAGAAAATTAACCGGAGAAGCCCATGAGGTGTATTCCCTATTGAGTTCGTCAAACAATGAGATGACCAAAAATGCTATCCTGAACACATATGAGCTGATTCTGGAGGCATACCACCAAAAATTCTGAACTGTCCGAAAGTAGCCTGAACAAACTTACAGGTAGTGGTGCCGCCGAGGTACCGTAGGGAAATATTGAGAATAGCCCACAAAATTCCAATGGCTGGACATGTTGGTATCCGAAAAACCAAAGCCCGCATAAGACAGCATTTTTACTGGCCACACCTCCACAAGGATGTGGTGGAGTTCTGTAAGACTTGCCACACGTGCCAGGTTGTGGGGAAGCCTCAATCTGCAATAATTCCCATACCGGCTTTTGGGGAACCATTCAGCAGAGTGTCGGTGGATTGTTTGGGGCACCTGCTGAAAACAAAAGGGGGAGACCCCTCTCTTCTCGCCATTATGGATGTGGCTACTTGATTTCCAGAGGCTATCCCTCTAAGAACTATCTCTGCCAAGGTAGTGGTGGAGGGGGCGAACCCAATTCTTCACCCGCTATGGGCTGCCTACTGAGATCCAGTCGGATCAGGCCATGAATTTTATGTTCAATGTTTTTCAAAAGATCATGGATAGTCTGGACATAACCCAGCTAAAGTCCTCAGCCTACCACCCACAGTCACAAGGGGCTTTGGAGCAGTACCACCAGACCCTCAAGACAATGATCAGGGCATACTGCTACAAGTAGTCCCATGACTGGGACAAATTGCAGGGATTTCTGCTGTTTGCTACCAGGGACTCAACCAATGAGTCCACTGGCTTTAGTCCCTTTGATTTAGTCTATGGACATGAGCTGAGAGGTCCTTAAAAACTAAGCAAAGAGAGGTTTTTAAGAGCACAGGAACAAATTTTCCATGCTAGACTACATCTCCATGTTCCGAGAACGGCTCACGAGAGCCTGTGCGGGGTCTCAGGAACACCTAAAAACCTCCCAGGCAGCTATGAAATGGCAGGCAGATAAGCATGCTAAGGCCAGAACATTTCAGCCTGGAGACCATGTGTTAGTGCTACTACCAATACAGGGTGAACCACTGAAAGCATTGTTCACTCTTCATCCGCAGGTCTGTGAGAAGGTCTTCACTTCCTCATCAGCACCTCATTCATTAAATAGAAGCACTCTGGAACTCCCTCTGCTTCAGCTTCAGATTAGGTAGTCTGTGCTAATATTTAAAATCCTGGATCCACTTTCTGATTCTCAGGAAAGACCTACTCAACACTTCCTTTGGCTCCTTTAAATTTCTGAAGGTTTCAGATAACCGTATGTTAGTCTCAAATTTCAGCACTATGGCTGTCCCACTTGCCCATCCCTAATTGCCCTTGATTGCTAGGCTATATCAGAGGATAGTTAAGAATCAACCACATTGCTGTGAGTCTGGAGTCATATGTAGGCCAGACCAGGTAAGGACAGCAGATTTCCTTCCCTAAAGGACAATTAGGTAACCAAGATGGGCTTTTATGACAATCGATGATAGTTTCATGGCACCATTACCGAGTCTAGCTTTCAATTCCAGATTTGTATTAATTAGTTGAATTTAAACAGCTGCTATGATGGCTTCGGAACCCAAAGCATTAGTCTGGGTTCTGGATTACTAGTCCAGTGACATTACCACTACACCCCCTTATAATTTGCTAACTTTTGAAAAACTTGAAATTTGTATTTGATGCCCTTTTCCTCTTGGATTTCACTTGGAACTCCAGGAAACCTAGTAGAAACAAAAAGATATCATGTGCCAAGCCACATAATTGTATGAACACACTCACAACACTCAAGCTCACTTATTGTAAAACAACAGAGAACAGTGTCCCAAATGTGAATCATTCTTATACTAACTTGCATCACACCTACATTTCTGCTGTCAAAGAGATAGGTTTTAAGGAGGATTTTGAAGATCGAAGAGATGAAGGATGTTAAGGAGGTGATCCCAGAGCGTGGAGACAAGATGGTTGAAGTATGTGTTACTGAAAGAAGAGTGGAGGAAAAGAGGAATATCTGAAACTAGAGCCTCTTTGAAGAGAGATTTCCATATAATGGAGCATACCTTAGAACTGACTGTGGAATCACAAAGGTAGATACAGATAATGGACGCCATTCAGCCCATCTAGCTGAGTCATCCCCTGAAACCTATGCCTGGAGTTTCCTCGGAGGCTCTCCTGATCAGCTGTAACTTTGGCAGAAAATTGACGGAAACCCTTTTACACAGTCTATCAAAGTTATTGCAGCCAATTGAGATGACCCGCCGGGAAATTCTCAACATTAGCGTCCCCCAACATAGCTTCTAAGTGCTTCCTAACATTAGTCATGGACCTGCCTTTTCCTAAATGTATACCCATGTTCCCTTGGCCTGCTGTCCCCCTAAACCTGCATTAGCATCAGGATTAACCATTTCATATCTCACCATAAGAGTCCTGTCTCATTTAAATCCTTTCAAACATGAATCAATTTTCTACTCTTTTCTCCTCTCTCAATCTTCAACACAGTAATCAGCCTCATTCTCCCCAACCATACCCCACCCCCCGGAATCGGATGTTTCCGGTGTGTTCCCGAGGACCTATTCGAATGGCTGCTGGCCAGAACATTGCACAGGTTCAGCAGGATATCCTTAGGCTAATAGATGATGTGGCTCTATTTCTCTGTGCTTTATACAATGCTGTACTGCAATGGCAACCTGGTCAATGTTGATTCTGGCGTCATTTCTCAATCTCTTTCAACCTATCCAGTATAAACTGTATGAAGTTACTATTGATTATTAAATTGGGCTTAGAGTCAAAGAGTCATTTACGGCATAGAAGGAGGCCATTCGTCCCATTGAGCCCATGCCAGCTCTCCAAGGAGCAATCCAGTCAGTCACACTGCCCCAGCTCGATTCCTGCAGCCCAGCAAGTTTATTTCCTTCAAGTGCCCGTCCAATTTCCTTTTGAAATTATTAATAGTCTCTGCTTCCACCACCCTCGTGGGCAGCGAGTTCCAGGTCATAACCACCTGCTGTATAAAGAAGTTCTTCCTCACATTCCCTCTGCATCTCTTGCCTAAAACTTTCAATCTGTGTCCCCTAGTCCTTGTATCATCAGCTAATGGGAACAGTTTTTCCTTGTCTAACTTATCTAAGCCGGTTATAACGTACACCTCTATCAAATCTCCCCTCAATCTCCTTTGCCCAGGGAGAACAACCTAGCGCTGTAACTAAAATCCCCCATCCCTGGAACCATTCTGACAAATCTCCTCTGCACCCTCTCAAGGACCCTCACATCCTTCCTAAAGGTAATTCAGAATCATACATTAAACATGCTCCAGATTTTGACCTATGTTAAATTCATCTGCATATTTGTGAATGCATTTCCCCCAGCACCGATCCTTGGGACACTCCACTCAGTAATCGCAGTGCACTACAAACTGGTAAAGCAAAAGGAAAGATTTCAAATCTTACTCATCAACCAACTTGAATATCTCCCGGTCAAATTCTGGGAAGAAAGTGTCAGCGTTGAATTGAGCCATGATATTTGTGAGATAAATCCTGTCACAATTTGGATGGTTCATGGCTTCCTGTGAACAGAACGGAAAATGGATTATTGGCACTGAAACTCACAGGACAGTAACTACTTGTTAAAGGCTCTTAACTATGGGGATTTTTAAACAGAACTTCCTACTGCTGGAGAACAGTTACTGGAAATGTGAGCTGGTGAAACGTACCCTCTTCATACAACAGTAACATCGACTGCTGTGATTCTGCTAATTGCTCAACTGATGTCAGTAAAGTTGCCTGCCCAAAATCTAACCCACTAGTTCCTGATTACACAGCAACAAGCAAGTAATCCTCATCATGTGATGTTGTAAAGTTAGTCTGGCACAATCCACAATATAAAAACATCCACCTCAAAGCAGCTCATCTGGTTCCTGGCTGTGAGGGAGGTTTGTACTACAGGGAATTATCAGGGTCAGAGAATTATCAGGGGAATGGTGGCATAGTGGTAATGTCACTGAACTAATAAACCAGAGGCCCGTACTAATGCCCTGGGGACACAGGTTCAGCTGGTGGAATTGAAATTCAATTAATTAGCATCTGGAATTGAGAGCTAGTCTCAGTAATGGTGCTGAGCAGCTAAAATCAATTGTTGTAAAAACCCATCTGGTTCACTAATGTCCTTGAGAGAAGGAAATCTGCTGGCCTTACCTGGTCTGGCCTACATGTGACTCCAGACTCACAGCAATGTGACTGACTCTTAAGTGCCCTCTGAAATGGCCTAGCAAGCCACTCAGTTGTATCTAATCACTACGAAGTCAATAAGGAATAAAACCAGACAGACCACCCGGCATCGTACGAGGCACTGGAAATGACCACGGGTCCGGAGGGACACTATGTTCATACCTCTGGATAAGGGCGGGAATAATGTACCCAACCTCACCCTCATCCTGATGACCACCTTCATGTGCGGCTCTATCAAGCTGTGCGTAGATCCCCAATACGCAAACACCAAGAGTCACTACGTGCTGAGGTTCTATCTATCCCTGGTGTTGTAAAGGATGGGTCTGGTCACATTGCCGTGGAATGCTCCATCCAGTTGGACCGTGCTGTACCACCTATCCTTCATGGGAAAGTTTCTGCGGGAAAACACCTTTGACCACAAATCCATCAGGCAGTGGTCTGCATGGAATGTCCTCCAGGCCCTACGGGAAAAGGAGATGGTGGATCCGGTCAGATGGTTCCCTGAGCAGACTTCCAAAGTCATTTGGCAGAATGCCTCATCACCAGAACTTTCAAACAAGCACCAAGACATGGCCTGGCTGGTGGTGAGAAGGGCCCACCCTGTCAGATCCTTCCTGAACTCCCGGAGTCTCACCCCCTCCACATGCTGCCCTCGAGGTGGCTGTGGTGGGGAAGAGACAGTTTCCCACCTCCTTCTGGAATGTGTCTTTGCAAAGCAGGTGTGGAAAGAGATGCAGTGGTTTTTGTCGAGGTTCATCCCAAGCAGCTCTGTAACACAGGAGTCTGTGCTCTACAGTCTGTTCCCAGGGACACACACCCAGATAAACATCAACTGTTGCTGGAGGACCATCAATTCAGTGAAAGATGCTCTTTGGTCTGCCCAAAACTTGCTGGTCTTCCAGCGCAAAGAGTTGTTCATGACCGAGTGTTGCAGACTGGCACATTCCAAGGTCCAGGACTACATGCTGAGGGACGCACTAAAGTTTGGGGCAGCCACTGCAAAGGCTCAATGGGGAAAGACCACTGTGTAAGGTCCTCCTGCCATAGTGAACGGAGGGGCTGGACCCATGGGAAATATCTCTGGCTGTACACACCAAATATGGGTTTGCTGTAAAATGTACATGGCTTGTAAAATGGAATGGAAGGGTTGTGAGGCAACTCACTCATAGAAACATAGAAAATAGGAGCAGGAGTTGGCCATTCAGCCCTTCGAGCCTGCTCCGCCATTCATTATGATCATGGCTGATCATCCAACTCAGTAACCTGTTCCCGCTTTCGCCACATACCCTTTGATCCCTTTAGACCCAAGATCTATATCTAACTCCTTCTTGAAAACAAATAATGTTTTGGCCTCAACTGCTTTCTGTGGTAGCGAATTCCATGGGCTCACCACTCTCTGGGTGAAGAAATTTCTCCTCATCTCAGTCCTGAAAGGTTTACCCCGTATCCTTGGACTATGACCCCTGGTTCTGAACTCCCCCACCATCAGGAACATCCTTCCTGCATCTACCCTGTCAAGTCCTGTTAGAATTTTATAGGTTTCTATGAGATTCCCCCCCCCCCTCACTCTTCTGAACTCCAGCAAATATAATCCTAACCGACTCAATCTCTCCTCATACGTCAGTCCCGCCATCCCAGGAATCAGTCTGGTAAACCTTCGCTGCACTCCCTCTATAGCAAGAACATCCTTCCTCAGATAAGGAGACCAAAACTGCACACAATATTCCAGGTGTGGCCTCACCAAGGCCCTGTATAATTGCAGCAAGACACCCCTGCTCCTGTACTCGAATCCTCTCACTATGAAGGCCAACATACCATTTGCCTTTTTTACCGCCTGTTGCACCTGCATGCTTACCTTCAGCGACTGGTGTACGAGAACACCCAGGTCTCGCTGCATATTCCCCTCTCTCAGTTTATAGCCGTTCAGATAATAATCTGCCTTCCTGTTTTTGCTACAAAGTGGATAACCTCACATTTATCCACATTATACTGCATCTGCCATGCATTAGCCCACTCACTCAACTTGTCCAAATCACCCTGAAGCCTCTCTGCATCCTCCTCACAACTCACCCTCCCACCCAGTTTTGTGTCATCTGCAAATTTGGAGATATTACATTTAGTTCCCTCATCTAAATCATTAATATATATTGTGAGTAGCTGGGGTCCTAGCACCAATCCCTGTGGTACCCCACTAGTCACTGCCTGCCATTCGGAAAAAGACCCATTTATCCCTACTCTTTCTTTCCTGTCAGCCAACCAATTTTCTATCCGTCGCAATACTCTACCCCCAATCCCATGCGCTTTAATTTTACATGCTAATCTCTTATGTGGGACTTTGTTGAAAGCCTTCTGAAAGTCCAAATAAACCACATCCATTGGCTCCGCCCCATCAACTCTACTAGTTACATCCTCGAAGAATTCTAATAGGTTTGTCCAGCATGATTTCCCTTTCGTAAATCCATGCTGACTCTGCCCGATTCTACCACTGTTCTCTTAGTGTTTTGCTATGAAATCTTTGATAATGGACTCTAGAATTTTCCCCACTACCGACGTCAGGCTGACTGGTCTATAATTCCCTGCTTTCTCTCTACCTCCCTTTTTAAATAGTGGGGTTACATTAGCTACCCTCCAATCTGTAGGAACTGTTCCAGAGTCTATAGGATTTGGAAGATGACCACCAATGCATCCACTATTTCTAGGGCTACTTCCTTAATTAATCTGGGATGCATACCATCAGGCCCTGGGGATTTATCGGCCTTCAATCCCATCAATTTCCCCAACACCATTTCTCTACTAATACTGATTTCTTTCAGTTCCTCTCTCTCACTAAGCCCTGTGTTCCCCAACATTTCTGGTATGATATTTGTGTCCTCCTTTGTGAAGACAGAACCAAAGTATGCATTTAGTTGGTCAGCCATTTCTTTATTCCCCATAATAAATTCCCCTGTTTCTGACTGTAAGGGACCTACAGTTGTCTTCACCAATCTTTTTCTCTTCACATACCTATAGAAACTTTTACAGTCAGTTTTTATGTTCCCTGCAAGCTTACTCTCGTACTCTATTTCCCCCTTCTTAATCAATCCCTTCGTCCTCCTTTGTTGAATTCTAAACTGCTCCCAATCCTCAGGTCTGTTGTTTTTCCTGGCAAATTTATATGCCTCTTCCTTGGATCTAATGCGATCCCTAGTTTCCCTTGTAAGCCATAGTTTGGCTACCTTTCCCATTTTATGTTTGCACCAGACAGGGATAAACAATTGTTGCAGTTCATCCATGCGCTCTTTGAATGTTTGCCATTGCCTATCCACCGTCATCCCTTTAAGTAACGTTTCCGAATCCGTCATGGCCAACCCGGACCTCATATCTTCGTAGTTTCCTTTACTAAGATTCAGGACCCTTGTCTCAGAATCAACTATGTCACTCTCCATCTTGATGAAGAATTCTATCATATTATGGTCGCTCATCCCCAAGGGGTCCCGCACCACTAGATTGTCAATTATTCCTCTCTCATTACACAATACCCAGTCTAGGATGGCCTGTTCTCGAGCTGGTTCCTCAACGTATTGGTCCAGAAAACCATCCCGTATACACTCCAAGAATTCCTCCTCTACAGTCTTGTGACTAATTTGATTTGCCCAATCTATATGCAGGTTAGATTCACCCATAATTACAGATGTTCCTTTATCACATGCATCTCTAATTTCCTGTTTAATGCCATTCCCAACATCACCACTACAGTTTGGGGATCTATATACAACCCCCACTAATGTATTTTGTCCCTGAGTGTTTCTCAGCTCTACCCATACAGATTCCACATCGTCAGAGCTAATATCTTTCCTCACTATTGTGTTAATTTCCTCTTTAACCAGCAATGCAACTCCACCGCCTTTTGCTTTTTGTCTGTCCCTTTCTAAATACCGAATATCCCTGGATGTTCATTTCCCATCCCTGGTCACCTTGCAGCCATGTCTCCGTAATCCCGACTATATCACACTGTTTACATCTATTTGTGCGATTAATTCATCCACTTTATTGTGAATGCTCCGCGCATTAAGGCACAAACCCTTAAGGCTTGTCTTTTTAACATTACTTGTCCTCTTCCCACTATTTTTCACTGTGGCCCTGTTTGATTCTGGCCCTTGATTTCTCTACCTATCACTTTTCTTATTCCCCTTATTGTCTTTTGTTCTTGTCTTTGATTCCCCCCCCCTCCCCCCCCCCCCCCCGACTCCTTGCAAAGGTTCCCATCCCCCTGCCATTTTAGTTTAAACCCTCCCCAACCACTCTAGCAAATACCCCCCTAAGACATCAGTCCTGTATTGAAGAAAACTGATTTCCTTTGCACTTTTTGGAATGTCAACTTGGTGCTGTTTTGAACTGTTTTGTAATGCATTTTTTACAGATTTTTATGAATAAAATATATTCTGGGGGAAAAAAATGTTAATGCATTCAGTGGAACCTGAGTGTCCTTATACACGTGCCATAGAAAATTAAGATACAATTACAACAAGCAATTAGGAAAGCAAATGATATGTTATCCTTTGTTACAAAGGGATTGGAGTATAAGAGTAAAGAAGTTTTGCTACATAGGGCCTTGGAGAGACCATACCTGGACTACTATGTACAGTTTTGTTCTCTGTACCTAACAGGGAGTGCAACAAAGATTCACTGGACTGATTCCTGGGATGCAGTGATTATCCCATGAGGAGAGATTGAGTAGACTTGGCCCATTTCACTAAAATTTAGAGAGGTGATCTCATTGAAACATATAAAATTCTTAAGGGGTTTGACAGGGTAGATGCTGAGAGGATGTTTCTCCTGGTTTGGGAGTCTAGAACTAGGGAGTCACAGTCTCAGAATAAGGAGTCGGTCATTTAAGACTGTGACGAGGAGAAATTTCTTCGCTCAAAGGGTTGTGAATCTTTGGAATTTTCTATCCCAGAGAGCTGTGGATGCTCAGTCATTGAGTATGTTCAAGACTAAGGTCGATAGATTTTTGGACATTAAGGGAATCAGGGCATATGGGGAAAGTGCAGGAAGGTGGAGTTCAGAAAGATCAGCCATGATTTAATTGAATGGGGGAGCAGATTAGGGCTTACTCCAGCTCCTATTTTGTTCTGTTATGTTACAAGGCATCACCATTGAGTGGGACAGTCTGGATAGACCAGAGAATCTTTTCCTATCAGTCACTGTTGGTATGCCCACCAGTCTCCCTGTTGTAACCTCTGGTTCCTGGAGTAATTCTCTATTGAGCCATGTCTATATGCTCACATTCCCCCACCTCACCACTTCCCCACCACTCTGCGTGCCCACCCTGCTGCTCCTGTTAACTAAAGGGTTCTAAAGGGCCCCTTTGACCAAATGGTTCAACAGTTGACTAGAAGCATTACTCCTACCCAGTCCCTGATCAGTTGGTTCTCTACCCAACTCCATTCAGCATTTCATCACCTCAAGCAGCTGGAGCAACAGCGCACGTCAACACACAGGCTGGGAATTTCCTCGAGTCTGTGTCTCGTTCCACCAACGTATCTTTGGCGGCGGTTTGGTGGACATTGCATTCACATGGGTAAACCCGAAGAAATTCAGTGTAGTAGAGCAGGAGGAGGCTTTTTGAACAATAAACAAACCAGCTCATCACCAGACACTCCAGGATTCTCCTGTAGAGGTAGATGGCTGTCTGGAGAAAACATCAAGAACTGCTCTCAATGCCAAGCCCACATGTTGAGACTGTGTCATCTCCCTAATGGACAGGAGAACAGCTAAATGGCAGAACCCTGACACAACCCGATCTGATAAATGTTAACGAACCTTTAATACTTTTTCACATCGTTACCTCAAAGGGTTTGGTGCCACCTAAAACCCATATTGTTTCAATCTCTTCACTCAGGGGAGGGAGTGAGCCGAGTTCAATAGCGCTGGTCAGGTCCCTGCAGAGATAGTTTGCATTCTCGGGCACAGAACTGATTAAAAAAAAAGGTCAAATTGAAGTCATTCACTTTCCGAACTGAAGTTGTAACTTATAAATTTAAATAATTCTTGAAGTATTTACTTGCTTTTAAATCATCCTTCATAAGATGTAACTCAGTAATTTTTTTTCTGATCAATGTACCAGAGTTAGTCTCCGGGGTTCTGTGTATTTGAGAATGACAGGAAAGGCATTTTTTTTTTCAATTAACAAACAGTTAATTTGTGGTTTTATTTGTGACAACGGTATTTGTGATCAAAGAAATAAATTCATTCCAAACACATTTCATCCTTTATGATTCAGATTGGAAGCTGTCTTTTCTAGATTTTGCCCAACTTTGGTGGTTCTATTCTTGGGCTCTCTGCGCTCAGTATCAGAAACAATGGGTGGCATCTTCTGCCCTTTAAAAATAATTGCTGGTTGGGTCCATTTCTGGATCCCAATCCTGCATTTGCCGGCAACACACCTGCCGGTGCAATCTTCCAGGAGGCAGTATCCTAATTGGCCGACTCCGCATTCACTGTCCAGGCCACTTCCATCTTGAGTCACCGTCTGAAGAGGTCTGAATTTTATAAAATAAATGGTGTGCAAAATTTTCCACAGGATGATCCGTGGCCTGCTAATGCCTGCAGCTCCGTTGTGGGGGGAAGCGAGCGCAAGACGCCTCCCGGGACCCCTGCCCAGCTGTTGGCAAACCGCCTCAAGAAACCTGCCAAGCTTTGGCCTCAGTGGGATCCTGTCCACCATTGGGAAGATCCTGGTGTCGTCCTCAATCTGCCCACAAGGCACTTAAATAATTAGAATGGCTAACAGCTGCTGCCGAGCCATTGCCAGTATCACCTGGCCTCTGGCAAGATTGGCCAGAGGCGGGAACGTGTGGCCCACCAACCCACGTCCTCCTTTCCAACTTTCCTCCTGGTCCTGCTTTCAAGCTTGCCTCCATGGGACCAGGAAAATTATCTCAGGAAGAAAGCCCGTCCACTTGCAGAGGGCCCATAATAACTTTACACTGCCTTATGGGTCAGAGTGCTGGTTGAACATGGGAGGTGACCCTGTGTTTAAGGGTGATCCCTCACACAGAGCCTTTCACTCATTGGTTGAGTCCATGTTAAGCCTCAGACTTGCTGGATTTCCCTCTGAATTATGGCCAGTTTGGGACGGTAAAATGGGTTATTAATGTAAGGCTGTTGACCATCTGACCCATTTATCCCCTTGCCCATCCAAAACATATCTCAAAAATGACCGCTACTATTCAACCGGAGTTTTAAAACAGTGGCCAGGGATTGTGAGGTGTCAATATTTGCAAGAAGCTTGGTGAGGAAAGGAAGGTTATGCATGGGCTGTTGTAGAACAGGGTTGATGGGCAGAGCTGACAGAAAGGTAACACTTTAAACCAATTAACAATTCGACCCTTTAAGAATCTACCTGCCTAAGATTTCACGGCTCACACCTGTGAACTTGAAGTTATCAGGTTCCCAGTGAAGACAATGAGGATTGTGCCCGTTATCTGATTTGTAAGTCCAGTTTCTTCATATTGTGAACAATTTTGAGTTTTGTACGACTTACCTTAGGGTTCTGCTTAAAACTACACTGTAGCAGTTCGGCAAATTTGAACCGTCATCGATGGCACTTCTTTTACCCCAGATCACTAGGTTTTTCTTGCCTGAATTTGAAATAGTATAAAGTGACTGCTATGATATCCCTTTCAGTTAATTTGACAGCTTAATTTAGAATCATAGAATGGTTACAGCACAGAAGGAGGCCATTCAGCCCATCATGTCCATGTCAGCTCTCTGCAAGAGCAACTCAGCTAGTCCCACTCCCCCTGCCCTTTCCCCGTAGCCCTGCAAATTTTCTGTCTTCAGCTGCTCATCCAATTCCCTTTTGAAAGCCTCGATTGAATCTGCCTCCGCCACACTCTCAGGCCGTGCATTCCAGATCCGAACCACTTGCTGCGTAAAACAGTTTTTCCTCATGCCACCATTGCTTCTTCTGCCAATCACCTTAAACCGATGTCCTCTGGTTCTCGACCCTTCCACCAATGGGAACAGTTTCTCTCTATCTACTCTGTCTAGGTCCCTCATAATTATGACACCTCTATTAAATCTCCTCTCAACCTGGAACCAAACTCGTGAATCTTTTCTGCACCCTCTCTAAAGCCTTCGCATCCTTCCTAAAGTGTGGTGCCCTGAATTGGATAAAATACTCCAGTTGAGACTAAACCAGCATTTTATAACTTCCCTGCTATGCCTCTATTTTAAAGCACAGCATCCTGTATGCCTTTTAACCCACTTTCTCAACCTGCCCTCCCACCTAAAACGATTTGTCCACATATACCCACAGGTGTTTCTGTTCCTGCACCCCCATTAGAGTTGTCCCCTTTAATTTTGCGCAGATGTTAGTTTGATTAACTTAAAACCTAACAACCTGTTGTATACATTAACAAAAACAGAAAACACTGGAAATACTCAGCAGGCCAGGCAGCATCTGTGCAGAGAGAAACATAGTTAATATTTCAGGTCGATTACTTTGGGAAAACTTTTTTCAGTTCTGATGAAAGGTCATAGACCCAAAAAGTTAACTCAGTTTCTCTCTCCACAGATGCTGCCAGACCTGCTGAGTATTCCCAGCGTTTTCTGTTTTTATTTCAGATTTCAGCAACTGCAGTATTTTGCTTTCATGTTGTATTTGGGATGGAGAATACACTGCACAGGTACTGATTAAATCAACATTATATTGGGACACAATTTAAATGTATTAATATAGGTAATTTCTGACTTGTCTCCTTAGCAAATTCATGTGTGATGCAGCAAGACTTGGACAATACCCAGGCTTCGGCTGATAACTGACAAGTAACATTGATACCACACAGGTGCCAGGCAGTGATCATCTCCAACAAGTGAGAATCTAACCATCTTCCCTCCCATGGCATTACTGTCACTGAATCCCCCACCATCAACATCCTGAGAGCTACCATTGACCAGAAACTTAACCTGACCAGCCATATAAATACTGTGGTTACAAGAGCAGGTCAGAGGCTCAGAATCCTGTGGCGAGTAACTCACCTCCTGACTCCCCAAAACTTGTCCACCATCTACAAGGCACAAGTCAGGAGTGTGATGGAATACTCTCCACTTGCCTGGATGGGTGCAGCTCCAACAACACTCAAGAAGCTCAACACCGTCCAGGACAAAGCAGCCCGCTTGATCGGCACCCCATCCACCACCTTAAACATTCACTCCCACCACCAACTATGCAGAGTGGCAGCAGCGTGTACCATCTACAAGATGCACTGCAGCAATGCACCAAGGCTCCTTAGACAGCACCTTCCAAACCCGCGACCTCTACCAACTAGAAGGACAAAGGCAGCAGACACGTGGGAACATCACCACCTGCAAGTTCCCGTCCAAGTCACACACCATCCTGACTTGGAACTATATTGCTGTTCCTTCACTGTCGCTGGGTCAAAATCCTGGAACTCTCTTCCTAACAGCACAGTGGGCATACCTACCCCACATGGACTGCAGGAGTTCAAGGTGCTAACATATTAACATGAAAAGAAGATTGGCTGGCTGGCAGAAAACAGAGAGTATGCATAAATGGGTCCTTTTCTGATTGGCAGGATGTGACTAGTGGAGTCCCATAGGGGTCTGTTCTGGGGCCTCAACTTTTTATAATTCATATCAATAACTTAGAGGGGAGCGATGGCATGGGAGCTAAATTTGCAGATGACTTAAAAATAGGTAGGAAAGTATGTTGTGAAGAGGACAAAAGGAGGTTGCAGACCGATATAGATAGGTTGAGTGAGTGGACAAAAATCTGGCAGATGGAATATAATGTGGGAAAATGTGAAGTTGTTCACTTTGGCAGGAAGAATAAAAAAGCAGAGTATAACTTAAACAGAGAATGCCTGCAGAATTCCGAGGTGCAGAGGGATCTAGGTGTTCTAGTGCAGGAATCACAAAAAGTTAGTACACAGGTACAGCAAGTAATAAAGGCGGCAAATGGAATGCTATCCTCTATTACGAAAGGAATTGAAAACAAAAGTAATGATGTTATGCTTCAGTTATACAGGGTATTGGTGAGACCACATGTGTGCAGTTTTGGTCTCCTTATTTAAGGAAGGATGTAAATGCGTTGGAGGCAGTTCAGAGGAGGTTTACTAAATTGATACCTGGAATGAGCAGGTTGTCTTATGAGGAAAGGTTGGACAGACTGGGCTTGTTTTCACTGGAGTTTAGAAGAGTGAAGGGAGACTTGATTGAAGTTTATAAGGTCCTGAACAGTCTTGACAAGGTGGATGTGGAAAGGATGTTTCCTCTTGTCGAGGAGTCCAGAACCAGGGGCCACTGTTTTAAAATTAGGGGTCACCCTTTTAGGACAGAGATGAGGAGAAATTTTTTCTCAGAGAGTTGTGCAACTTTGGAATTCTCTGCTCAGAAGGTGGTGGAGGCGGGGTCATTGAATATTTTTAAGGCAGAGGTAGATAGATTCTTGTTAGGCAAGGGAATCAAAGATTATTGGGGGTAAATGGGAGTTTGGAATTCGAAACCCAAACAGATCAGCCATGATCTTATTGAATGGCGGAGCAGGCTCGAGGGGTCGAATGGCCTACTCCTGCCCCTAATTCGTATGTAAGGCGGTAGCTCAACACCACCTTCTCGAGGGCAGCTAGGAATTGGGAATAAATACTGGCCTTGCCAGCGATGCTCACATCCCATGAACAAATAAAAAAA
Organism: Heterodontus francisci; assembly: GCF_036365525.1. Taxonomy (NCBI): domain Eukaryota; kingdom Metazoa; phylum Chordata; class Chondrichthyes; order Heterodontiformes; family Heterodontidae; genus Heterodontus; species Heterodontus francisci. Next base: position 10,213,285 of record NC_090388.1, read on the forward strand.
AAAAAATTCTAGAACTTTCCTAATGGCGTGTTCTGTGAGGTGGTTGTTCACAGGCATTAGGTGATTTGTATCTTGATACTAAATGCTACTTGTCGAGGTGCTGGATTTGCTGTGGGTCAGAGAGCAAACAATTCCCATCACCTCCCTTAGGCTCACTTGGACCTCTGGTGCCAGACACCAGTTGGGAAATATTTTTCCCAGAAGCAATGGTAAGAAGCACAGTCCCTTGTGAGGGGACTGACTCCATCCCTTGACTCTGCTTTGCTTCACTAGGGGAAATTAGTTTGTCCAGTTTGGGGTAAAAGTATCACTTGGACAAAGGAATAATCAAGAAGATCAGTGACCAGGATAGAGCTTAACAGGATTGGCAGTGTTTGAGTTCAGCTTAAAGCGAATTGCGAGCTAGAACAGGAGTTTGATAATTTCTCAGCAAGTGACTTTCTACATCAACATGACAAACATACCTGGAGCAGAGACAGCAGTTATCCGTGAAAGAAAGTAATTCAGCTCATTCCTGCAGAAGAGAATACTGAGATTTAATAAATGCATGGGATTTAATGAGTGTTAATGTGAAGGAGAGTCTGGGAAGCTTCATCTGTGAGAAGATTTAGAACCAGGAATCCACAGCGATGTGGAGATGCCCGACATTTTCACAGATTTGACACTGGCTGGTTCGGGCAGGAAAGTAGCATTACAGAAACAAAAACAAGAAATGCTGGAATCACTCAGCAGGTCTGGCAGCATCTGTGGAAAGAGAAGCAGAGTTAACGTTTCGGGTCACTGAGAACTTGCAAACTCCACACAGGCAGTACCCAGAACCAAACCCAGGTCACTGGAGTGTGTGAGGCTGCAGTGCTAACCACTGCGCCACCCTGTGTCTGTGCTGGCTTGCTGAAGGAGCAATTTACCTAGTACCACATGTTACATCACTGAGCAGATCATTCAACTCTGAAGCAGAGCAAGGAATCAGCTCAAGTTTTAACCAGCGAGTCCATTTCCTCGCCCTGACTGCTATTTCACTTTCTGGGGGGGTGCTCATTGAGTGCATTATATTTGGACTGTTGTGGGCCAATGACTGGTGGGACCCAAAATTCCTGTAAAATTTCCAGAGAAAGATGCTCACTGTGGCAAAACATTCTCCACACTGATAATTGGAGTCATAGAGCCATTTACAGCAGAGAAGGAGGCCATTCGGCCTATCGGGTCCACGCTGGCTCACCACAGAGCTATCCAACTTCCTCTTGAAGTCTTTGCTTCCACCACCCTTGTGGGCAGCGAGTTCCACCACCATACCACCATATCTGCCAACTCTAAAGGCACAAGAATAGGTCCATTCAACTTAGCGAAGATAAAAGCTATTGAAAACTTGTCTGCTGCTGTCGCAGTTGGTAATACTCACGGTAGGGCCCAGGGCAGTTTTCCACAAATACCAATCCCCATGTTACTATCAGCTGCTGCGATCAGACGCAGGGGTTTGTGATCCATTTCAATTCCACAGAGTGAGGCCGAGCGAGGGAGCTGGAGGTGAGTCAGAGAGACTGCCTGTACTGTACAGCTACACCAGAGTCTGAACTACAGGGTCAGGAAAGCAAAGCACATCTGCATTACTGGAGCGTGTAGCAGACACGGGTGCTTGACGTGCAGTTAAAAGCAGTACTTTCTAAATTGCTGGCAGGAATTCAATGCTTCTCCAGAGGGCGTGATCTTGAGGTCCAGTCCCAGAAGTAATCAGTGAATTGCCGAGAACCACCCCTTTAGTCTTGCTGTAAAAATCCTTGAAAAAGTTACACCTTGTTGAATGAGGTGTAACTGGGTTTTTAATGATGTACTAATTTCATAATTACAACCCTCACTGGCCCTGAGAAGCTACTTTTATATTTGTGGAATGTCAAATTTCTGCATGATGATAAAAACATTTTAAAAAATAAATAAAATATATCTTATTTTAGCCTCTATTGTAATATAATCATAATTATTTATTCCACTCTGAAAATTTAAATTAAGAGCGATGGATGTTAAGTGCTTTTAACTTCCTGTTTTGCTGTGTGTGAATACTTCAATGTGATTGGCTGCCTATCTGCTGACAATACTGCTGACACTCTTGACTTGGTGTCAGATGTAAAGTGCTGTCAGGAATGGAGAAATCTGCAGTGATCACTAGATCTTTGTAGATATCTTTCTTTGAAATCAGTGAGTGCCATTGCCTCACCTCCGACCTCTAAAATGGGGACCTATTTATAACATTTGTTATTTGGATTGATGACTTTGGGGCTCCTTATTGGTGTAATAGAGGGAGAGAGAGACTGCATTAACTGTTTAATGACAGGATCAGGAGTCGAGTGGGAGAGCATTAACTGTTTAACTGCAGGATCAGAGTCTAGAGAAAGAGAGCACATTAACTGTTAAATGACAGGATCAGGAGTTGAGAGAAAATGACAAGAGCAGTGGCGCAGTGGTTAGCACCACAGCCTCACAGCTCCAGCAACCCGGGTTCAATTCTGGGTACTGCCTGTGTGGAGTTTGCAAGTTCTCCCTGTGTCTGCGTGGGTTTTCCCCGGGTGCTCCGGTTTCCTCCCACAGCCAAAAGACTTGCAGGTTGATAGGTAAATTGGCCATTATAAATTGTCACTAGTATAGGTAGGTGGTAGGGAAATATAGGGACAGGTGAGGATGTGGTAGGAATATGGGATTAGTGTAGGATTAGTATAAATGGGTGGTTAATGGTCGGCACAGACTCGGTGGGCTGAAGGGCCTGTTTCAGTGCTGTATCACTAAAACTAAAAAGATAGAAAGAGAGAGATGGCACAATTGCATGAACTGTTTAACTGCAGGATCGTGAGTCGAGAAAGAGAGAGCATTAACTATTCCCCACCAGACCTTATCTAGAATGCCAGGAGCCACCCCTCTCCCTATCCACATGGCTCAGGGGCTGCCAGTTATTCTGTTGCCTGTAGTCTGCATTCTCCTGTCAGGAGATTAGAGTCATCTTGGCCCCTTATGCAACAATCACAATTAAGCTGATGTGGTCTCAGTCCAGTTGCATTCCCTGTGAAGCTGGTCTGGAACCAGACTACTTGCAGTCTCTGTAAAGCTGATCTGGTAGTGGTGAGCTGCCATCTTGACCTGCTGCAGTCCATGTGGTGTAGTTACACTCAGTGCTGCTCGGTAGGGAGTTCCAGGATTTGGCCCAGTGACGAGGAAGGAGCGGTGATATATTTCCAAGTCAGGATAGTGTGTGACTTGGAAGTGTTCCCATGACCTTTGGTGCACTTGTACTTTGAGCTGGTGGAGGTCACTGAGGAGGAAGATGTGGTAGTAAGCTCGGGGAGATGCTGCAGTCATCCTGTACATTTTACATACGGCCCTAGTGAGCCAGTAATGAAGGGTGTGGATATGGAGTGCAGTGGTAGGAGGTGTCATTCGAGCCAATTGCTCCATCCTAGCTTCTTTTGTATCTGCTGCAGCTTGACTCATCCGGGAACGTGGGAAATATTCCACTGGACTACCAATTCAAACCTTGTAGATCACATCCCTAAAAATCTCTTTGCCACCCCCAACCATGGTGTGGAGCAGTAGGTCTGTTGGAGCAATTTCTAGATTCATTTATGTAGCATTTAAACTAGACAGCAACAAACATGAGGGGAGGGAAAAAAAATCACATTTTTTGTACAATTAACATTACAAATGCAGCTTCATTGTGACCCAATAACTACAAAATCTTTTAAACTAGGAACATAAGAGCAGGAGTAGGCCATTCAGCCCATCGAGCCTATGATAATGGCTGATCATCCACTTCAATGCCTTTTTCCCACACTATCCCCATATCCCTTTGGAGGGAATTCCAGGCACTGAAGGCATAGCCACCAATGGCAGACCAATTAAAATTGGGGTGCTCAAGAGACCAGAATTAGAGAAGTGCAGATATCTTGAGGTATAGTGTGGCAAGAGGAGATTACAGAGATAGGAGCAAGGCCATAGAGGAATTTGAAAGCATGGATGAGAATTTTAAAATCGAGGCATAGCTTAACTGACAGCCAGTTAGGTCAGCGAGCATGTGTGATGGGCAAATGGTATTTGGTGGTAGTAAGGACACGGGCAGCAGATGACCTCAACTTTACATGGGCTAGAATGTGGGAGGCTAGCCCAAAGTGCACTGAAATAGCCAAGCCAGGATGAAACAAAGGCATGAATGAGGGTGTCAGCAGTAGATGAACTGAGGCAGGGTAGAGTCAGGCAATGTTATAAAGGTGGAAATGGATGGTCTTAGTGATGGCGCAGATATTGGTCAGTAGCTCATCTGGGTACAAATATGAAACAAGGGTGCTAACAGTTTGGTTCAGCCTCAGACATTTGCCACGGAGAGGGACGGAGTCAGCATCTGGGGTACAGTGGTTGTGGCAGGGACCAAAGACAATAGCTTCACTCTTCCCAATGTTTATAGAATCCTAGAATACAGGACAGAAGGAGGCCATTAGGCCCATTGAATTCTTGCCAGCTCTTTACAACAGCAGCCCAGCTTGTCTCACTCCCCCGCCCTATCCTTTTCTGTTAATAGAAGGAAATTTATTCTCATCTAGTGCTGGATGTTGGACAAACATAGAAGCATAGAAAATAGGAGCAGGAGTAGGCCATTCAGCCCTTCGAGCCTGCTCCGCCATTCATTATGATCATGGCTGATCATCCAACTCAGTAACCTGTTCCTGCTTTCCCCCCATGTCCTTTGATCCCTTTAAACCCAAGAGCTATATCGAACTCCTTCTTGAAAACATACACTGTTTTGGCCTCAACTGATTTCTGTTGTAGTGAATTCCACAGGCTCACCACTTTCTGGGTGAAGCAATTTCTCCTCATCTCAGTCGTGAAAGGTTTACCCCGTATCCTTGGACTATGACCCCTGGTTCTGGACTCCCCCACCATCGGGAACATCCTTCCTGCATCTACCCTGTCAAGTCCTGTTAGAATTTTATAGGTTTCTATAAGATCCCCCCTCACTCTTCTGAACTCCAGCGAATATAATCCTAACCGACTCAATCTCTCCTCATACGTCAGTCCCGCCATCCCCGGAATCAGTCTGGTAAACCTTCGGCCCTTCTGACAGTTTAGCGACAATGGACAGATTGAGAAGTGTAGCAGTGAGGTAGAGCTGGGTGTCGTCAGCGTACCTGTTTAAGAAACATCTTGACAAATACATGAATAGGATGGGAATAGAGGGATGTGGGCCCCGGAAGTACAGAAGGTGTTAGTTTAGGCAGGCATCAAGATCGGCGCAGGCTTGGAGGACCGAATGGCCTGTTCCTGTGCTGTACTGTTCTTTGTTCTTTGTGTGAAAACTAATAGTGTATTTCAGGCTGCAACAGGTTTTTACAGCTGTAATTAGAGGAAGTGAAGAATCTGGCAGTAGCTCTGGATGGCACACTAGGTGTATCAAGGACACAAACACAAGGCGAATCTCAAGCCAGTGTTGAATGTGTCTATTTTGCAAACTATTCAATATATTTTGTAGGTTAATCAGCATCGTATATAGAAATGATGTTTCAGTTCTCCTTCACCAGAACACAACAGACCTGCGCCATCTTTTAAACATGTACGTTTAATCTGGTGAAATGATCAGAATCAGTAACATGGATTGGAAAAGAATGGTTACTTTTAAATTGAATAAAATATTGTACCAATGTTGTTTGTTGCTGTTCCTCAATTTCTGACTTTTTAATGCTCAGTAGTAGCCAGATTGGGATTGAGACAGTATGACAGGGTAATGGGCAGAGCAGTCTGGGAGAGAGGATGTTTGGGGAGAACAGGCTGAGAGATGGGGAATTAAAAGGAACCAGGGTTCTTCATTTATGAATATCGAAACTAATCCTTCTGTCTGCTTGTGTTTTTGAAGCTTTCAGTTTCTATATATCTGAACATATAAATGTAAAAAGAATACAGGAGGCCTTGTCAGTACTTGGGGCCCCAGCTGTTCACAATATATATCAATGATTTGGATGTGGAACCAAATGTAATATCTCCAAGTTCACGGATAACACAAAACTAGGTGGGAATGTGTGTTGTGAGGAAGATGCAAAGCAGCTGCAAGGGGATTTGGACAGACTTACTGAGTGGGCAGGAACATGGCAGATGGAATATAATGTGGAAAAATGTGAGGTTATCTACTTTGGTAGGAGGAATAGATGTGCAGAGTATTTCTTAAATGGTAAGAGATTAGAAAGTGTAGATGTACAAAGGGACCTGGGTGTCCTCATCAATAAGTCACTGAAAGCTAAGATGCAGGTGCAGCAAGCAATTAGGAAGGCTAATGGTATGTTAGCCTTTGTCACAAGAGGATTTGAGTACAGGAGTAGCGAAGTCTTGCTTCAATTGTTTAGAACCTTGGTGAGACCACACCTGGAGTACTGTGTGCAGTCCTTACCTTAGGGGCGGCACAGTGGCGCAGTGGTTAGCACCGCAGCCTCACAGCTCCAGGGACCTGGGTTCGATTCTGGGTACTGCCTGTGCGGAGTTTGCAAGTTCTCCCTGTGTCTGCGTGGGTTTCCTCCGGGTGCTCCGGTTTCCTCCCACATGCCAAAGACTTGCAGGTTGATAGGTTAATTGGCCATTATAAATTTCCCCTAGTATAGGTAGGTGGTAGGGAAATATATAGGGACAGGTGGGGATGTGGTAGGAATATGGGATTAGTGTGGGATTAGTATAGATGGGTGGTTGATGGTCGGCACAGACTCGGTGGGCCGAAGGGCCTGTTTCAGTGCTGTATCTCTAAACTAAAGAAGGATATTATTGCCATATAGGGAGTGCTACGAAGGATCACCAAACTTGTTCCCGGGATGGCGGGACTGTCCTATGAAGAGAGATTGGGGAAACTGGGCCTGTATTGTCTAGAGTTTCGAAGAATGAGAGGTGATCTCATTGAAACCTACAAAATACTTAAAGGGATAGACAGGGTAGATGCAGCTAAGATGTTTCCCCTGGTTGGGGAGTCTAGAACCAGGGAACACAATTTCAAAATAAGGGGGAAGCCACATAGGACAGATGAGGAAAGATTTCTTTACTCAGAGGGTTGTGAATCTTTGGAATTCTCTACCCCAGAGGGCTGTGGAAGCTCAGTCATTGAGTATGTTTAAAGTAGAGATTGACAGATCTCTAAATACAAATGACATAAAGGGATAGGCTGCATTTGCTGACAATGCGACTGCTAGGTGGCGCTGCAGTGGCACATGCACAAATGCAGCATGTGCCACGAAAACGTCACAGTCTGTGACTTCAGGCAGCTGCCAGGACTAAAGATGGCGCTGCTCAAATAATCACACGGACGCAACCTAAACACATGGTAGCACACAATGGCTGGAGGGAGAGAGAGAGAGAGAGCGAGCGAGCGGGCCGGGGGAGAGCGGAGCGGCCTGAGAGAGCAGCAAGGGGGGGGAGTGGAGCGGCCGGAGAGAGCAGCGAGGGGGCGGGGGGGCGCAGTGGGGAGTGGAGCAGCCGGAGAGAGCAGCAAGAGGGGGGAGTGGAGCGGCCGCAGAGAGCAGCGAGGGGGGGGAGTGGAGTGGCCGGAGAGAGCAGCGAGGGGTGGGGGGGGAGTGGAGCGGCCGGAGAGAGCAGCGAGGGGTGGGGGGAGAGTGGAGCGGCCGGAGAGAGCAGCGAGGGGGGGAGCGGAGCGGCCGGAGAGAGCAGCGAGGAGTGGGAGTGGAGCGGCCGGAGAGAGCAGCGAGGGGTGGGGGAGGGAGTGGAGCGGCCGGAGAGAGCAGCGAGGGGGGGAGCGGAGCGACCGGAGAGAGCAGCAAGGGGGGGAGCGGAGCGGCCGAAGAGAGCAACGGGGGGGGGGGGCAGTGGAGCGGCCAGAGACAGCAGCGAGGGGGGGAGTGGAGCGGCCGGAGAGAGCAGCAAGGGGTGAGGGGGGAGTGGAGCGGCCGGAGAGAACAGCGAGGGGGGGAGCGGAGCGGCCGGAGAGAGCAATGAGGGGGGGAGCGGAGCGGCCGGAGAGAGCAGCGAGGAGGGGGAGTGGAGCGGCCGGAGAGAGCAGCGAGGGGTGGGGGGGGAGTGGAGCGGCCGGAGAGAGCAGCGAGGGGGGGAGCGGAGCGGCCAGAGAGAGCAGCGAGGGGGGGAGCGGAGCGGCCGGAGAGAGCAGCGAGGGGTGGGGGGGGAGCGGAGCGGCCGGAGAGAGCAGCGAGGGGGAGAGTGGAGCGGCCGGAGAGAGCAGCGAGGGGGGGGGAGTGGAGCAGCCGGAGAGAGCAGCGAGGGGGGGAGCGGAGCGGCCGGAGAGAGCAGCGAGGGTGGGGGGGTGGGGGGGGGAGTGGAGCGGCCGGAGAGAGCAGCGAGGGGGGGAGTGGAGCGACCGGAGAGAGCAGCGAGGGGGGGGAGTGGAGTGACCGGAGAGAGCAGCGAGGGGGGGAGTGGAGCGACCGGAGAGAGCAGCGAGGGGGGGAGCGGAGCGGCCTAAGAGAGCAACGGGGGGGGGAGTGGAGCGGCCGGAGAGAGCAGCGTGAGGGGGAGTGGAGCGACCGGAGAGAGCAGTGAGGGGGGTGGGGGGGAGGGGAGGGGAGAGTGGAGCGGCCGGAGAAAGCAGCGAGGGGGGGGGGGGGCGCGGAGTGGAGCGGCCGGAGAGAGCAACGAGGGGGGTGGGGAGTGGAGCGGCCGGAGAAAGCAGCGGTGCGGGGGGGGGGATCAGCTGGAGAGAGCAGCGAGGGGTTGGGGGGGAGTGGAGCGGCCGGAGAGAGCAGCGAGGGGGGGAGCGGAGCGGCCAAAGAGAGCAACGAGGGGGGTGGGGACTGGAGCGGCCGGAGAAAGCAGCGAGGTGGGGTGGGGGGGGGAGCGGCTGGAGAGAGCAGCGAGGGGGTGGGGGGGGAGTCGAGCGGCCGGAGAGAGCAGCGAGGGGGGGGGGAACGGAGCGGCCAGAGAGATGGGGGAAGGGAGGAGTGCGTTTTTCTGTGCTTGCGCCAGAAACTGGCAACAGCAAAAGACGTACCGGCTGGTCCCCGCACCCGGCGACACCAAGGTCTTCGGCCGCTCGCTCCCTGTGGCTCTCTACAGCCTCTCGCTTCCGGCCCCCTCCATCCAGCCGTTCCCTCCAGCCCAAGATCCCCCATCCAGCCACTCTCTCCCCTACTTCTCAACTGTACTGCAGGCATTGCAGCTGTCTGGTCCTTGCCTTTTGCATCCCCATCTTCAGGCAGTTCTGAATTTAACTCCCTCCCACTACACCCCCACCCCCCTCTCCCCCCTCACCCACCCTCTCCCCTCACCCCCCCACCTCCCCACTCTACCCCCCCACCCCTCCCAAGGACCACACCACAGTTGAATATCTGAAGTGCAGTTGCAAAGTCGGGAAAATATCATCAAAAACCTCAACAATTAATTATTGAGAAATTTTATTTAGCACATGAAGCATTCGAGGCACTGCTGTGCATGGATACATGAGTGTTGTGTCGCCAGCATTCCCGTGAAACAGACAGGTCGAGTCTCTGCTTTGCACAGCTAAAGAGATTGTTCCTGGAGAGCCTTGTGGTGAATGAACGCTTGGCTCTCTATTCCACTACTGTATTGTCCATGTGAAGAAGGCAAAGTCACAAGAGTCTGAGCTCAGTCTATTCTTGGTGAATGTTCCCCAAACGCATCCCAATGTGCGCTCCCAATTCATCCATAAATGCAAGGTTCCTTTCCACATCGTGACAAGCTCTGCAGCATGATCCAGTTGCCTTCATTGCTTGAATGCTGACCTCAAGTCTCAAGGATTGTTTTCTCAATGGCATGTTTTACATGAAAAGAAATAAAGAAGATCAGTGTCAGAGCTTCCCTTCCTCCATCCACTGAAATTACTGTGCACACCTTTTTAAGTTTTGCAGTGAAGGCACCAATTGATAACATCGCCAATGAAGCACTTATTACCCACCTCAGATGCAGGACTCAGCACATCCTTGCGTCCTCTCCTGCACTGCCTCCTTTGCTTGAATGCCGTCCTTAAGTCTCAAGGATTGTTTTCTCAAGGGCATGTTTTACATGAAAAGAAATAAGGAAAGAACATGAGTGTCAGAGCTTCCCTCCCTCCAATGAAATTACTGTTGTGCATGCTTTATGTTCTGCAGTAAAGGCATGTACTGATAACACCGCCAATGAATCACTTAGTACCCACCTCAGCTGTAGGAGTCAGGATGATGTTCCTGCCCCTATCTCGTGATGGTTCAATGCTGCTCTCAGGGACAACAAGAATGATGAGAGGGTGCTGGAAAAAGAAGCACATTTCTTTTGGACTATGAACATAAAGCAGGCCGTGTAGCCCAGCTGTTCCCTGTTAGTGGTTATGCTACTCCTGCGCCTTCCCATCCGCTCCTATTTAATCTTGCCTACTACTATCAGCATCACCTTTCATTTCTTTCGCTGTTATCTACCTTTGCCTTAAAGCAACATTGAGGATGGAGAATGGTGTGGCTGCTCTCCCACCTCACCAGTTGTGTACACAGCAAGAGCACTCACATTCGTGCTACCGCTGGACACAGCATGCTTGTTTCTTTTAGTGCTCAGTCTCTTCTTGCTGAATGTTCCCCAAGTGCTTGACCCCTTTGGACGCCCTCTCTGCTTGACAGGCAGCAGCTGGCAATTGCAGAGTCTCACAAAGCTCTGCATGGTTGTTTCAAGGGCGGATGGGGAAACAGGTGGCTGTGTGTCCATGTGCACTGCTCTGATGGGTGCAGGAACAGGTGGTTGAATATCAGTGTCCATCAGCACAGTGATTGGCTCTGCCAGTGTGACTGAACAGCAAGGAGAGGGTCCCGCAGGTGGGGGAAGTGGAGCTGTGAACAGGCAGGCGTACATATGGTCCATCAGCTCATTAGGCCAGGGGGTGAAACGTTCAGGATCCATGGACTGTGGCACGTGACTGATGTCCAGCTCATGGCCACCTCTGTCCGAAGGTGCCTCTGGGCAATTGTTGGGCAAATTAATTGGCTCCATCTCATCGGCCAGTCCTTGCTGCCAGCGGAGAGTCTGTCGCCGCAGCCAGTCCAGTTTCCGCATGAATGATGCCGTTCCACTCTGCAGAACGGCCTGTTGTAGCTGATACAATTGATCTGAAAACAAGCGGTATTTTTCATTGTAGCTGAGGGACATTGGCTGTTCCTCTGTAATCACAATGGCAGCAGCCATGCCTGTCCTCGTGGGTGTCTGAGATGCACGCCAGCAGCAATTGGGGGCGAGCCTCTCCAAAGACAGACCGAGATGCATCTGCACAACAATAGCATGTTTGCAGGGCAACAAAGTCTGAATGGAGAAGATGCAGCTGCAGGTAGCCTGGCCATCATGTATCTGCAGTGTGTACTGTTTGGCACCAGAATTCACAGTTACTGTGCCTTTGCCCTGCTGCTTGCCATTTACTCGATGAATGTGGCTATGATCCTGATGCATCAGCTTTACAGCGTGATTGGTGAATCCTGTGTAAAATGATTGTAGATCTGCTGGTGCCTCTGCGATGCGCTTGAAAGAGGCTCCCTGCAGGAATGTATAATAGGAGCGCTCCCGATCCAGGACACTATTGTGGAAGATCAGCGCTGAGATGCATTCCTTCATGGATGAGGAGGAGTGGAGCAGGTGTTTAATCTTGCCATTCTCTGACTCAATGCGATTGTTGGTGTTGTTCCCAAACGTTCGGACTTTACCATGTGAACATGATGCCCACATCTCCTTCTGTGGAATCCAGTTTGTAAGCAGGTAGTCCTGCAGGGGTGGGTAGAGATGTCCAATCCTTTCTACACAACTTGTGATCTTGTCCTCCAAAGATGCATGACCATTTCCTCGCAGATCATAAACAACTGATCCCTCAGTTCACTGTTCAATGGGTAGCTGCTGATCTTCCTCCTCATGCTCTGCATCACATGGAACTGACAGAGGAGAACCGTTGCAGCTGGGAGATGCTTCCTGATCGCATTGATCTCATTGATGTCCTTATCCACAATGGCTGATCTCGCGCGGCAGGCGCTGGATCCCATGAAATCAACAAAAACACCCACAATCTCGTCCAGCATCTGAGCCGTCTCATTCCTCACCATGGCATAGAACATAGCCCTGCTTCTACCAACATTGCCCTGCACCATCACCTGGTACAGAGGGTAGCCACATTTGTTCACTTTGTACGTTCCGTCCACGAACAGCAGTTCAGGAAAGGCCTGCAGGTGGGTCTTCATAGCTGGTGTCATGAAGGCAATATAGAGGATGTTGCTTCCCTGCAGGCCAACCTGCACCGTGGCCCCGTCCTGCTGAATCTTCTCCAGCGTATCACACTGTGCATCCATGTCGTCATCTCCTGTTTTGAGCCGGGACTTTACATTTCTAATGTCACTAAAGGTCACGGTCTTGTTGAATGAACACTCAATATAATCCTTCAGCTGTTTGTTCCCAGCCTGCAGCTTGACCCACTCTTCTACATTCTGCCTTTCGCCCTGGTTCAGTTGTTGTCTCCTTACATAGAAGCGTAAACATTCTGGATCCAAAACATGACCAGTATGTACAAGATGGTAGGAGCTGACACATAGTTTGTTCTTGCTCGTATTGAATTTCACACTGATGAAGACCTTACAGCCCAGGGCGAGATACCTGAAAAGTTACATTCAAAAGACATTCAATGAGCGCGCCCAAGTTCCTCGAGCCCTCACCAAAACGTCAGCCATCCCCAGGTGTTGTTGGCAGCAATTTACATGCGCACCATGACAAGGTCCCAAAAGCTAGTGTGCCCGTTTCGCAGTGCAGAGGTTGCGGAGAGGTGGTCGACCAGCCATTGCTCCATCCAGGAGATCACAACGAAGGCAGTCTGAAAACACTTAAACTGACCCTAGGAGAGGTTGGGGGGCATTATCCATAGAACCTTTACAGAAATGAAAGTGACTGTTTAGATGGAAAGCTGTTCGCTGGACTGGAGCACATGTACTGCCTGCACAAAGCCCCAGACAATGGAAAGGATTTTAGTGCAGTGCCCCAGACAACGGAAATGTTTTCAGAGCAACTTACCTTGGAGCAATCTCCTCTTTCTAATAAAAGTGAAGCAGACTGAAATCTCCAAAACAACTAAATAATTGTGATAAAATGCCAGAAAATGCCCGAAAAAACCTCTCCTCCTTCCACTTTCAGAAATTCACGCCGAAGCTTGACGCATGCATGAATACCCATTGGCGTTGCATTGCTGTACACGTAAAGCGCATGCGCAGAGGCCAACCAGGCGCGTTGCCCAAAGATGCACACGTCACGCGCCGATGTAATCGGCGCATGAGCTAACCAGTCCTGGCAAGTCGGAACGCAGCGCATGCGCAGAGAGCAGGAGCCCATCTACGCATGTGCACACCCTGGCGCAGCCTGATGACGTCAGTGGCCGGCTGCGTTGTCAGGAATCACTTTGTTGATCTGTCTGCTGGCTCAGTAAGTTTTATACAAGCAGTCTTGACTATACCTTTCTTCCACTCGAATTCTTGACACCAAGAGAAGAATTTTCCTGCAAGCTTTAGGGCCCTGCCGTCAGGCTCAAATGAGGTCTGAAGCCTGCACTTTGTGGGGAAGTCACTCACCTGCAATTTTCCCCGAATTGGCCAATTAATAGCCGGGTGTGGGCGGGCCTGCTGTCCAGTTAAGGGCAGTGCACAGGTGTTCTAAACTGGAGGACTAATAGGAGGCCCTCCAGCCTGGAGCAGCAGGATGCCGTGGTAGGTGAGTGAGTGAGAGACAGCCGCAAAATGGAGGTGCACTCTCTCCAAGTTTTTTTCAAAATCTGAAATAAAAATATCAGGTCCAGCAGCTGGGCCACCACTGTGGGGAGGGAAGCCCTCCACAGGGCGACCTGCAGCTGCACCCAGGCAGGCAGGGAGGGCCTCTAAGCCTGCCTGAAGTGCTGGTCATCCGGACAGCTGCTAGGAGGCTACCTCCAGGCAGCTGTACTGTCCCCCACTGCCTGCGGGGACCTGGGGGTCAACGGAAAGTCCCAGTCAGCCTTAGACAATGGGAACTTAATAGGCGAATTGGCTACCCACCACTTGCAGACCGGTAGCCCTGATGAACCCCCTCCCCCACCCCACCCCACCCCATCTCCATCCCCACCCCATATCCTGCTTCTGAGAAAATGGCCCTGGGGAGAATGGAGAGGGGGAACTGGCGTGCAGACCGGCAGCGCAAAATTCCGCATCCGCTTGCCTCCGCTCCTGTCTCCAGCGGGGACTAAAAATCCAGACCCAAATTTCCTGCATAGAGCTTCTAGTGTGAGTATTTACAACATTTTAAGGGTATATTATACATATTTTTGCACAATTTGGTCTGGCTTTTTACTGACTGAAACAGGCTGGATGCCTTCAAGTGAACAACATCCAAGTGCTGGCTTCAATTAGAAAATCTCAGCCACTTGAGTCTGACTGAGTGGGGGCTGGGAGCTGTGGTTCGACTGTGAAACATGAGATAAAGGGACAAAGGGAGGTGCCTGAATAAAGATGGTGCAACCCGATACACAGCTCACAGCATCTGCCTTTTTTATTTACAGAATTGATTGCTAAGACATTTAAATATTGTATGTGGATGAAATATTATAAAAATAGATGTCTATGACTAAACATGCTGTCAATAATTTACAGGATTTAACTTATGAAATTCAAATTAATTATTTACAGGAGTATTTAATATGACCTTTTGCTTCACCACTGCAGCATATCATCTTTGCTGAACTTGTGCAAACAGTTACAGAATGCATTTCACAATCTTTCATTCTCCACATTTCAGGTCAATCTTAGAAGCAAAAATTAAAAAAAGTCCAGGTTGCTCAATCTGTGCTATCAAATTTCCCGATTGTAATTCTTCCAAATGTATCCTTTTATTTTCTTCTTGTTTCCAAGTGCACTGAAAGAAAAATAAACAAGAAATTTAGCATTGTGCCTGGGCCAACAGTTGGCTTTGTTCTGTAAGATATCTGAAAATATTTGCTAAAATATTAAACTCAAACATGAATTCCTTTCACCATTCTATATTTAGATTTTTAAAAATGTATCAGTTGCACTCAATTTCGATAAGTGCACATCAAAACATACATCCCATTTCACTGCTCTCCCTTGGCTCTGCACCAAATGGGCAGGAGGCAGAGTTTTACTTGATCCCCTACACCTAAGTCAACACTCTCACTGCATTGGGTAGATGAATGAAGGGACAGTGGAACAGCCTGGGCAAATTTGATTAGGGTCATGGGCTGGCATGGAGGGTAAACACCAGCATGGACTGGTTGGGCCAAAAGGCCTCTCTCCTGTAGCCAAGTATCAGAAAGGACTGTGTGTCCATCTGTACATCCTTACCTAGTCACTGCTCTGCCTCTGAACTTTAGACCTTATTCCTGGTATTTCTTCCCCAGGGCTGGGCTGTTTTCCAGAGCTTAGGCTGCTACCCAAGCAGCTCCTGCTTGAAATACAGAATCCACAGTAACTTCAGCCAAGATAAAGCATATTTTAAATGTACAAAATATCCCTTTAGTACTTTGTTTGTACGTTTTTGTAATAAAATACACAGATACTGTTCCCTTGTCCATTCCCACCTGTGATACAGCAGCAGAGCGATCAGGTGCACACACATAGGGAATTATATTATATACAGCTGGCTACATTAGATAGTGCTGTGAAGGCCAGCTTTATCAACAGGAACACATTAATTTAATTTGAAAGTGTATGCGTACCTTAGATGATGATGCAAGGACTAGGGGATACAGATTTAAGTTTTTGGGCAAGAAATACAGTATGGATGTGACGTCACGGGCTGAATTTTCACTTCGGGGTTGGGAAACAGGAGCCGATCTGTTTCCCGATCCCAAACAAGCCCCCGAGGGGAAATAGTCAAGCTTTGGGATTTTGACCGGCGCGCCCTTTTAATTGGCATGGAGATAGGCTCCCTGTCCAATTAAGGGCGGTAGGCATATTCTCAAAGCTGGAAGGCCAATCAGAGGCCTTCCAGCTTGAGAGGAGCAGTAGACTGCAGTAAAAGCTAAGCAACTGAGAGAGCACATCAACACAGACACCCTCTCACCAACTTTTTAAAGATTTAAATCAAAAAACGATTCAGCAGCCAGGACATAACTGTGTGTGTAGTGGGGTGGAATTCCCTTTACTGGGTGGCCTTTGGCTGCACTCCTGCCCAGTTCAGCAGGGAGGACCTGTAGGCCTGCCTGGAGCACTAGGCCCCCAGCCTGCCGCAGGGTGTCCACCTCCAGGCCGTTAAACTGCCCCCCATTGCGCTAGGAAACTGGAGGCCAACTGGCTCTTTTAACTGCCCTTAACAAGGCTCTTAATGAGCCTAATTGGCTGCCCGCCTCATGGGAGTTTCAAAGCAAATTGGGGAGAATTTTTTTTCAGGGACTGTGGGTGGAGAGGGATACAAGGAAGTATTCGATGGTGGCATTATCAGTGACTGGGGCCAGAGGAGTAGACAGACCACAAGAGATGGCGAGAGGGTGCAGATATTAAGTGCAGGAGAATTTACCTCGAGGGAAGGGTTTAGGGGGGGACAAGAGGGTGATGAATTCAAAGAAGAGAGAACAAAGGAAACTGAGATGGAGATTAAAATCACCAAAAATGAATTGTTATTCCACAGAGTCTGAGAAAAGAAAGGAGGGAAGATATCAGAGACACCTTTGGAACGGGGCTGGTGGAGTGGTAGTGACAACATTTTAAAAGGAGAGACGAGAAGGTAGAACAAATATATTTCAGTCAGCTATGAACTTGCATACCATTCATTAATTACAGTGGACTGTGCATTATCTGCCACAAAGGACAGAATTCCTGGTGTATAATGGAAATTGGGGTATGATGAAAAGTTCTACCAGCTTTTAACCTTAACATTAACATATGGTGTCAGCCTAGAAATGAAAATAAACACAATTATAATACAGGTGACAAATTGAATTGAAATCTTTCTTGGGCTGTCAGAAAGGAGGAGGTTGGTGTTTGTGGATTGGACAAACCCACACCATTCAATGGCAGCATTTCTTCTCGTGTTTCTAACAGGATTCACTAGGCTCCCAGCATCACTAATGAAATATTTAAAAATCCTACCACTTTGCTCTTCTCATATTTCCACCTCCGTAATATCGCCCATCAACACCCCACCTCAGCTCTTTTGCTACTGAAACTGTTACCCATGCCTTTGTTACCTCCAGATTTGACTATTCCAGCACAGTCCTGGATGGCCTCCCACATTTTATCTTCAGTAAACATGAGGTCATCCAAAACTCTGTTGCCTGTGTCCTAACTTGCACCAAATGCAATTCACCTATCACCCCTGTGCTCGCTGATCTACAATGGCTCCTAGTTAAACAATGCCTCGATTTTAAAATTCTCATCCTTGTTTCAAATCCTTCCATGGCCTTTTCCCTACCTATCTCAGTAACCTTCTCCAGCCCTACAATCCTCCAAGGTATCTGGGCTCCTCTAATTCCAGCCTCTTGAGCAGCCCAATTTTAATCACTCCACCATTGATGGCTGTGCCTTCAGCTGCCAAGGCCCTAAGATGTGGAGATCCCTCCCTAAATATCTCTACTTCGCTTTCCTCCTTTAAAACACACCTTAAAACTACCACTTTGACCAAGTTTTTGGTCATTTGCCCTAATGTGACTCGGTGTCCTATTTTGTTTTATAATGCCCCTGTTATGCCATATTTATTCTTAAGCAATTTGTAAATGATTATAAACTAATTTAAGTTTATCCAAAAAAAGGAAATTGGTGACATTTAATTGGAAGGGAACTAAAAATCCAAGTATTGTATTTGCTCTTCAGTATAACAGAATACATCATTATACATGTTTATACAATGAAGGGCACCAAGAGAACCAGACAGCATTTGTAGAATTGGAGTCAGCTTGCCACCCTCCATCCCCGGAAACAGAACTCCAATCATCCGTGAGCTGGGCTATCTAACCTGTTATACGACTGCATTCACGTGTGCTCTCCCCCAGTGAATACCCCATATGTCCGCCACTTGCGTTAGGGTTAGAAGGAACTGAAGCAAGAAGACCTAGAAACAAGATAAACTTTTATAAATAAAGGTTGTCCATTTATCTAATTGCTACATATTTTGAAACATGAACCAAGAGGAGAGGAAATATTTTCTGCAACTTGCATTCCACTTAAAGTACAGGCCTGCATTTATTCACTGTAACACATTCCCTGTGTGCAGCATAAACAATAGGCTGTTTCTGTGCTCTATATTCGATGTAACCTCTTGGCTTGGATTTGTCCTGCTTTTTGTGTACACGACATACCTGGGCAATTTTTCACATTGTCGGGTAGATGCCAGTGTTGTAGCTGTACTGGAACATCTTGGCTGGGGGTGCGGCTAGTTCTGGAGCACATCTTCAGTACTAT
Source organism: Heterodontus francisci (assembly GCF_036365525.1). Taxonomy (NCBI): domain Eukaryota; kingdom Metazoa; phylum Chordata; class Chondrichthyes; order Heterodontiformes; family Heterodontidae; genus Heterodontus; species Heterodontus francisci. The sequence goes on from NC_090388.1 coordinate 10,231,638, forward strand.
TGCCGGAATGTTGTCAGGGCCCATAGCCTTTGCAGTATCCAGTGCCTTCAGTCGTTTCTTGATATCACATGGAGTGAATCGAATTGGCTGAAGATTGGCATCTGAGATGCGGCACAGTGGCGCAGTGGTTAGCACCGCAGCCTCACAGCTCCAGGCACCCGGGTTCGATTCTGGGTACTGCCTGTGTGGAGTTTGCAAGTTCTCCCTGTGACCGCGTGGGTTTTCGCCGGGTGCTCCGGTTTCCTCCCACCGCCAAAGGACTTGCAGGTGATAGGTAAATTGGCCATTGTAAATTGCCCATAGTGTAGGTAGGTGGTAGGGAATATGGGATTACTGTAGGGTTAGTATAAATGGGTGGTTCTTGCCGGCACAGACTTGATGGGCCGAAGGGCCTGTTTCAGTGCTGTATCTCTAAATAAAAATAAAAAATGCTGGGGACTTCAGGAAGAGACCGAGATGGATTATTTACTTGGCACTTCTGGCTGAAGATGGCTGCAAATGCTTCAGCCTTATCTTTTGCATTGCCGCCCTCATCATTGAGGATGGGGATATTTGTGGAGCCACCTCTTCCTGTCAGTTGTTTAATTGTCCACCACCATTCACGATTGGATGTGGCAGGACTGCACAGCTTGGATCTGATCCGTTGGTTGTGGGATTGCTTAGCTCTGTCTATCGCATGCTGCTTATGCTGTTTGGCATACATGTAGCCCTGGATTGCAGTCTCACCAGGTTGACACCTCCTATGAGGTATGCCCTCCTGCACTCTTCATTGAACCAGGGTTGATCCCTCGGCTTGATGGTAATGGTAGAGTGGGGGATATGCCGGGCCATGAGGTTACAGATGGTAGCTGAATACAATTCTGCTGCTGCCGATGGCCCACTGTGCCTCATGGAGGCCCAGGTTTGCATTGCTAGATCTGTTTAAATCTATCCCATTTAGCACAGTGGTAGTGCCACACAACACGATGGAGGGTATTCTCTATGTGAAGACGGGACTATGTCTCCACAAGGACTGTGCGGTGGTCACTCCTACCAGCCAAAGACTTCAAGAATACAACTCCAGCCGGGACCACTGAATCATCCAACCTCGGACTGTGTGTTTAACTTTTATTTACTCTGGACTTTAATCCAACCAAAAAACCAACTTTTCACTTTGTAATCTATTCATGTGTGTATGATCCTCGTGTGAATATGTGCGTGAATGTGCAACATATTATTTTAGATTGGGTTTAGCTCATTTAGTATAATAAATTGTTTAAACTCAAGAAAACCTGTCCAACTGTTTTACCTTTTACCTTTAATGTGATCATAAAAGAACCACTCACTGAGGTGGTAAGCACAACCACTGTTTAAAAGGAATAAACCCTGTTGTGGTCAAATAAGAGGAAGGGTAAGAGGGGCGGCTGTGACCCCCTCCTCACCTTGACCATAACAATTGTCTGTGGATGATATAAATGAAGCCAGTATGGTGTCCACTACAGATGGGTGTAGGCCTGAGCCTGATAATTGTCCCCAAGTTGTCGGTTGGAAGCTGCCTACTCTCGGTGAATTATCTTGTCTGACAGTGGAGAGAAGTTTGACATAAGATCAGGCAGACACTCTTCAATGCCAGAAGATACAAGAGCCTCCAAGTTAATGTGTTCAAGGTGCTTAAGTAGAAACAAGGGAACTAATGGTTGTCTGGTAAACAGGTTGACCACTGGACCAAACTGATTGCAGCAAAGAACCCATCTCTTCAAATGTACTGTTGCCTCTTTTACAATGATTTCTTCCCCCCAATGCACCCCCCCATCACTTCTTTCCAGTCCTTGTTCTGTATGGCTCATCAACATATTTCTGTGCATGAGGAATGATAAAGAAGTGCTGTTAGTTATATTGCTGCTTAATGCCTTTAAAGGAAAGAAAAATACACACTACATAAAGCTATTTTTCATCTCACCCAGGCCTCTGTAACGGAAAAACTGCTGGTAGATCTGCTTCATTCGTTCAATATTCAGGCGACTTGCTTCAGCATGATGCACCATGGGTTTTGGGTAATGAACACCAATGATGCATTTTGCAGCTTTCTGTACACTCTCTGGAGCATTCCAGGGATCATAGATATGTTTGGCAGGAAAACCTTGGAGGACTGGCAAATATCGCCTAAAAACACAAACACATGCACTCAGGAGAATGTCAACACCCATACAAATGTACATACAGTACAATGATTCAAATATTGTTTTAAAAATTATTGTAATTCAGCAAAATATGGGCATATATACATGCATTCTAAGTTAAACTTCCCTGTAGTTTGAGCTAATTAAGAAAATGTTAACTGCAAGCTGAATAGCTTTATCTCAGGTAGGCTCTATTCTGGGTACAAAAAGTGTAACCGTAGAGAATATAACTTTTGCCCATATGTGGTAGAGGAGAGAGATATTGAACATTTGTTCATTGACAAATCAGCTACAACTACAGTCACAATTATAACTACCAGTGGAGAAAGCCACAGATGGGTGGTGAGGAGTTGCAGGTTGGAGAAGGCTTTGTCAATGATTGAGACCACGAGAGTAGAGGTGCCACAGGAGATAGCAAGATCAAGGGGTTGGCCGTGAATACAGATAGCAGAGATTAGAGGTATAAGGAGTACAGAAAGGCTGTGAATTCTGAGGACAAAGAAGAGAAGCGAAGATAGAAATTAGAATGACTGAGGATGAGGAGTCGCTCAGTAGAGGATAAGAGGGCTAATCTTAGAGACAAATGGGTGATAATTGGGATTTTATAGGAGACACTCTCAAAGGAGGTGGAACTGCGAGAGGAGATGGGGTAAGAGATCTAAGCGTGACTAACTGTGGGAGTTTGGACGAGGAGATTGTGGAAAATATAGCCAGCCAGGGAAGCTTTGGTAAGGGACATCCATAAGCCAAGTTTCAGTGTAAACTGGGATGTAATACAATCAGCCACAGGATGACACCCTTCAAATATTCTTCTACCTTACAAAAGATAATGCATTAAGTACCTGATATAATCTCCATTAGGGTCAGTTCTACGTCCAAAACCCACAGGACAATAGCAATGAAAAAACTGTTGGAAGAAGGAGCTGCAGGACAGCCACATCCAACTTCCAGCATTTACACTCCAGTCAGCGTCTAGTAACAACTCTTCAAATACCTACAAAAACAACACATGTGACAAGGTGTTCTTTCAAAGAACAGTTAAATCTGGAGTAGCACAATGTTTTGACGAGAGATTTTTTATGAATATGAATGAAAAACCATGAAATCCAAAGGTAGAGTTTACAAATGTGCACTTCTGGTACAAAGTTTCACGTGCTAGAATGCACAGTGGTTAATTTGGCCATAGGATCTTACTGCCCATTAAAATTTTGAGCTCTGCATCAGGATATCGAATTTGTAAATTCTACTCTAACTTTTGTGAAACTTTTGAAAACACCTGTATTTAGAAAACCTAGTTTTCAAAATTATAAACCATCAAAGTGAATGCTTCTTCATAGTTTCAGTGAGATACTACCTTAATTGATTTCTCAGTTCAATATTTTGCACAACTTGTTGATCTGTACTGTGAGCCAATTTGGGGAGGGTGGGGGAGTGTTGAAAGAGGAAGAAATCAGCCAATATTTGAACTCGCTTCCATACCCAGAGACCTGCTGGAAGTTCTGCAGATGGGGTTGTGATATGTAAACAGGACTGGCTGGGTTGTGATGCCCCACATGGTCAAACAGCCTGCCAACATTCACTAGCCAGGCTTACATTTAAAGAATCACTACACATGGGCAAAGCACTGGGTCACCAATAGCCAGGAAACCAAATAGCAACAGGAATTACACAGCTTTCAGCAGAGAAAATTAGATTAAACAAAATGAAACGTGAAACTACCAGAAGAGTAGTTTGTATTGTAAATTACAAGTTGCTTCAGGTAAAGCATTTTGGCAGATAACTTACAGGTAACAGTACATGCCCAAAACTATAAGCAGAATCATCAGATATAATAAAAGAACATGACAGAATAGAAAATCCAACTTTACATTACACTATAATTCAGTCACCTTCATTCCTTCTTCCCAGCTAATCCAGAGATCGCCTCTCGTCAAAAAGCAAGCCACTGCATGGCGGGCTAAGTGATGGATCCATCCTTCTTGACGCAGCTGTGTCATTATAGCATCAATCCAAGGAAAGCCCGTCCTCCCTTCTGCCCACTTAGCCAAAGCCTCAGGATTCCGGTCCCATGGAACCTGAACACAAATAGGATTTCCCTCCATTTTATCGAACCTGGGGTTGTTAGTAGCCGCGGCATAGAAGAATTCACGCCACAACAGCTGCCCATAGAGAGACAAAGGAGGGGAGCTGGTTTTCTTCACCTGTTGAGAAAGGAGAGGGAAGTTCTCAACATATGCACATTGCTGACTGACAGGTAATGAGTATTGATGGTTTCACTATAGGCACTGTACACCTGTGTTAAGCTAATTATAGTTGCCATCTGTGAAAAAAAATGAAATTCAATTTTCCTTTTCCAGTACTGGTGGTAGAGTTACTGTAGTGATGATGCAAACCAGTACCCTGACCAGCTCCATTTCTCCTTGTGTGCTAGCATACCAATAGCAGGATGAAGATCAATGGAGACTCATCTTATTCCCACTTTTTAAAAACTTACTATAATTCTCAAAAAGTCTCTTGAATCTTTTAAGGATCGTTTATCCTGACCTCTTTTCAGCTGTGTGTTTGCCAATAATAAATCTGTACTCCACCCCACAAAAAATAATCAGGCTCAAACGTTTACTGCACAGCCCCAATGCACAGTATATGGAGATGTAAACATTACACTTGATGCCAAATGATGAGAAAACTACCAGCAACCAAAGAGGAAATCTTGTCCATGTCCTTTAATATACAGAACATCTGTGAATAATGATCTTCAATAACACATCTCTGCTGGAAGTGAACCAGCAGCAGTGTTCTGGTTGGCCTCATTCCACTGGCACTTCTGATATTGGTACTTGCCAATGTCAGGTAACATCAAGCCAAGTAATATCCCTTCTCCCATGCAATATTAAAGTCCTGCACATACACTGAAGCAGCAATTTATTTTGACTTTATGGCAGGAAGAGTAAGAAAACATAATAGTACTGCAAGGCCTTAGATGAGTCAAGTATACAAAGAATGCACCTTAATCCATGAAGGTAACCACACGAGGTAGGTAATTTTGCTTTCTTCATTCAGGACTCTAGACACCGTTATAGACTAATCAACTAATGCAAGAGGGTATAGGCAGACAGATAAACCAGCCGTCAGGACAAATCCAGCAAAGATATTATCACCCATACCCAAGTCCAGGCAATGATGTTCTGCAAACCAAACTTACTCTATGTGGCTGCTCAACACGTCATTGAGATAAACAAACTGGTCGTCTTTGATTATGGTGCATCTGCACACACTGCCTACTTCTCTACACAGAAGGCATACAGTATTGCAACTCCTCAGATGCAGAAGCAGTCTGTGTCCATATGCAGCAAGACCTGGACAATATTCAGGCTTGAGCTGGTTAGCGGCAAGTAACATCTGTGTTGCACAAGTGCCAGGCTATGACCATCTCCAACAAGAGAGAATCTAACTATCTCCCCTTGACATTCAACAGAGTTACCATCACTGAATCCCTCACCACCAACATCCTAGGGGTTACCACTGACTAAAAACTGAACTGGACCAGCCATATAAATACCGTGGCTACAAGAGCAGCCAGAGGCTGGGGATTCTGCAGTTCAAGAGTGAACTATACAGTAAATGGAAAAGTCCTGGGGAAAATTGATGTAGAGAGAGATTTGTTCAGGTCCATTGTTCCCTGAAGGTGGCAACGCAGGTCAATAGAGTGGTCAAGAAGGCATACGGCATGCTTTCCTTCATCGGACGGGGTATTAAGTACAAGAGTTGGCAGGTCATGTTACAGTCGTATAGGACTTTGGTTCGGCCACATTTGGAATACTGCGTGCGGTTCTGGTCACCACATTACCAAAAGGATGTGGATGCTTTGGAGAGGGTGCAGAGGAGGTTCACCAGGATGTTGCCTGGTATGGAGGGCGCTAGCTATGAAGAGAGGTTGAGTAGATTAGGATTATTTTCATTAGAAAGACGGAGGTTGAGGGGGGACCTGATTGAGGTGTACAAAATCATGAGAGGTATAGACAGGGTGGATAGCAAGAAGCTTTTTCCCCCAGAGTGGGGGATTCAATTACAAGGGGACACGAGTTCAAAGTGAAAGGGGAAAAGTTTAGGGGGGATATGCGTGGAAAGTTCTTTACGCAGAGGGTGGTGGGTGCATGGAACGCATTACCAGCGGAGGTGGTAGATGCGGGCACGATAGCGTCTTTTAAGATGTATCTAGACAGATACATGAATGGGCAGGAAGTAAAGAGATACAGACCCTTAGAAAATAGGCGACAGGTTTAGATAGAGGATTTGGATCGGCGTAGGCTTGGAGGGCCGAAGGGCCTGTTCCTGTGCTGTAATTTTCTTTGTTCTTTGTAATAACTCACCTCCTGAATCCCCAAAGCTTGTCCACCATCTACATGGCACAAGCCTGGATGAGTGCAGCTCCAACAACACTCATGAATCTCAACACCACGTAGGACAAGCAGCCCGCTTAATCAGCATCCCATCCACCAACCTAAACATTCAATCCCTCCACCACTGATGTACAGTGGCAGCAGTGTGTACCATTTACAAGATGCACTGCAGCAACTCACCAAAACTGTTTGGACAGCACCTTCTAAACCCACAGCCTCTAATACCTGGAAGAACAAGGGCAGCAGATGCATGGGAACACCACCACCTGCAAGTTTCCTTCCAAGCCACACACCATCTTGACTTGGAACTATATTGCCATTTCTTCATGGTCACTGGATCAAAATCCCAGAACTCCCTTCCTAACACCATTGTGGGAGTACCGCATCAGATAAACTAGTTCAAGGTTCAAGCACCAGGTTCGAGAAGGTGGCTCACCACCACCTTCTCAAGGGCAATTAGAGATGGGCAACAAATGCTGGCCTTGCTAGTGACACCCACATCCCATGAAAGAATAAAAAAAGGTTTCCTCTGTGCTAAAAATAAATATAATGTATACAAGGCTTTTATATTTCAGGGTATAATGTAGGGCAGCTCTGGCTGATTTCAGCATGTACTGACACCAGAAACATCACTGGGGGTATCAGCCACCAAGGAGTTTCTTCAGAAGACCAATCAGTCTGGCTGTGTGGAGGAAAGTGACTAAATATGGAAATTCATCACAGTTGCAGTGCATACAATTGACAACACAAGTGGCTTTATACGCCTCCCATTTGACTTTAGGTTGGAAAAACTGTAGGAATTACTTTGTGCATTTGACAGACAGTCCAAGTGCATCCTTTCAAGCTGTACCTTTTTATACAAGCCGGTGAGCTTAAAGTAAAATCGGCGACATGACAAACAACCAAATCGCAGATATGGGCTCAGCCCAGCAGGGCTTGCTAGAAGTGAAGTGGAGTTCATTCGTGGCTTTTCAAAGTTTGCCACCCAGGCCTGTAAAAGGAAGAAAAAAAAAAGTTGGAAAGCTGTGCTAAATACTTTTACTGATTAGGCTTTTTCCTGGAGAAATGCAAAGTGCCCTTAACTCATCTCGTTGGAATACAGGAAAAATATATTCAAGCTCCATCCGCATCCCAAGGAGTTAATCACTTTCTTGTACTATGGCAGCATTTGTCTGGGAGACCACCTACAGTGGCCACCCCTTCTGAAGAGTGGGCCAGTATTCAGTGCTGAAAATGTCTTTTATTGATGTGCAGCAGCAGCAATAATGTGCCAGTAAGTTAACAAACAGAAAGCAGAAGACAGACTTACAAATCTCATGATCCACTGCAGATCCACCTGAGCACTTATGACACAACCATCTTATACACAGAGTATAAGCAGAGCACACAAAAGGAAATACATGGTGTTATCGATTCAAGCACCCAACTTGATCTTTTATTACTCATACATCATTCAGTCAAATGTACACAACCACTGAGATTCTAAATTTCACCCATAACTTTCATTGACTTTTTTTCCTTTTACAAGAGGGTTGTTTCTTACTTTCCTCTCCAAATGTCTTTCTAATCTTGTAAGAGCCTCTGTTTCACCACCTGGCCACACAGCTGAAGGGAGGCCTTCTGTATCAAAGCCTAAGAATAGAAAAGCATGGTTAAAAATAAACTGCTTTAGATACAAATAAGTGAAGAAGGATTTCTAGAGGTCCCCCAATGTCACACAGTCCTAACTTTGATCTCCAGTCTTTGCTGATCTTAGACTTGGTGGGATTAGAGTCACAATTCATCTCATCAGCTCCGGATTAATAATGATTGAAAGAAAAACATGGTCATAGCTTTTGCTCACTAACTAGTGACCATTACTGGAGGGGAGGGGTGTGCTAGGGACTTGGTCAGACTCAGCTTAGATATTCCTGCAGTTGCAGTCTGTTAACATTCACTGGCTAGGCTAATTCAATGATCACTAATGCAAGATTGGAGGGAACTAGCTCATGGAACAAAAGAAATGCCCAAGTAAATCCAATCCTATAAGATTAACTTCCTCACATGATTTGGTAATACATGTCTAGTTGGTACTCAAATTAAGTCTGACAATAACAGATGCAACAATGAGTAAAGACTTAGAGAGATAAAGAACTTTTCTTAGTCAACGTTAAGTGAATACCAATATAAAACAGAATTGACAAATTCCATGGACAAATTTCTTAACATGTATTTTGCTAACTTATTATATAGAGTGTGGATAGTGTGCAAAGATAAGGTTTATGGTAGTGTATGGGTATCTTAAATGGCACTAATCATTGACCTGGTGACCCCAGAAATACACTGCTGGAGATAGTGAATAACCACTCCTTGCCTATTCTCAACTTACTCACTTCTTCAGAATGAATTGGGCAGCTACAGATGTATCCATGATCCCCTGTAATTCTCATCTTGATCAAAAAAGATTAGTCAGACTGAATAATGATTTAATTCTGCTAAGTTAAAGCTGCTTAAAAGGGAGGTTATTAGGTTATGTTGTGAAGAAGCAGTGTAAGCAGTAGAGGGGAAAACACTACAGTAAAAAGAAAACACTCTAACTGCATGTGGAGATCACACAAAAGTCAGTTTGGTTTGTTTCCTTATCATCTGTCTAGAATACCGTTGAGTGATATATCAAAACAAGATCAAATATAACAAGGGTTGAGCCTGCTTCTTCATGACATAACCTAATAACCTCCCTTTTTTTTGTTAAACTCCTGAGAAATTTAAACAAAAACTAAAACAGAAATGAAAAACAGTCCAATATTGAGTACCAATATTCTGCTACCAAAGGGCTTAACTATCCATTGTGACTGGGTACAGTTTCCCTTTTTTTTTTAATTCGTTCATGGGATGTGGGCATCACTGGCAAACCCAAAATTTATTGCCCATTCCTAACTGCCCTTGAGAAGGTGGTGGTGAGCTGCCTTCTTGAATAACTGCAGTCCATGTGGTGTAAGTACACCCAGAGTGCTCTTAGGGAGGGAGTTCCAGGATTTTGACATAGCAACAATGAAGGAACGGCAATATAGTTTCAAGTCAGGATAGTGTGTGACTTGGAGGGGAACTTGCAGGTGATGGCGTTCCCATGCATCTGCTGCCCTTGTCCTACTCGGTGGCAGAGGTCACGGGTTTGGAAGGTGCAGTCAAAGGAGGCTTGATGAATTGCTGCAGTGCATCTTGTAGATGCTACATATTGCTGCCATTATGTGCTAGTGGTGGAGGCAGTGAATGTTGAAGGTGGTAGATGGGGTGCCAATCAAGCCGGCTGCTTTGTCATGGAGGGTGTCAAGCTTCTTGAGTATTGTTGGAGCTCCACTTATCCAGGCAAGTGGAGAGTATTCCATCACACTCCAGACTTGTGCCTTGTAGATGCTGGACAGGCTTTGGGGAGTCAGGTCGTCAGTTACTCACTGCAGAATTTCCAGCCTCTGACCTGCTCTTGTAGCCACAGTATTTATGTGGCTGATCCAATTAAGTTTCTGGTCAATGGTAAGCTCCAGGATGTTGATGGTGAGGGATTCAGAGATGATAATGCCATTGAATGTCAAGGGGAGATGATTAGATCCCCTCTGGTTGGAGATGGTCATTGCCAGGCACTTGTGTAGCGCAAATGTTACCTGTCACTTATCAGCACAAGCCTGAATATTGTCCAGGCCTTGCTGCATGCCAGCAGACTGCTTCATTATCTAAGGTGTTAAAAATAGAACATCCCCACTTCTTATGATGGAGGGAAGGGCATTGATGAAGCAGCTGAAGATGCTGGCCCAAGGACACTGCTCTGAGGAACTTCAGTAGTTATGTCCGAGGGCCGAGATGGTTGGTCTCCAACAACCACAGCCATTGTCCTTTGTGCTAGGTATGACTCTAGCCAGAGGACAGTTTTCCCCCTGATTCCCACTGACATCAAATTTTACTAGTGCTCCTTGATACCTCACTCAGTCAAATGCTACCTTGATGTCGAGGGCTGTCACTCTCACCTCACCACTGGCATTCAGCTCTTTTGTCCATGTTTGGACCAAGGCTGTCATGAGGTCTGGAGCAGAGTGGTCCTGGCGAAACCCAAACTGAGCCTCAGCGAGTAAGTTATTGCTAAGTAAGTGCTGCTTGATAGCACTGTCAACAACACCATCTATCACTTTGCTGATGGTTGAGTGTAGACTGATGGGGCGGTAATTGACTGATGAAAGGTCACAGACCTGAAGTGTTAATTCTGCTTTTCTCTCCACAGATGCTGGCTGACCTGCTGAGTATTTCCAGCATTTTCTGTTTTTATTTCAAATTTACAGCATCTGCAGTATTTTGCTTTTATATTACTGTAGCGGTATTGGAACAGCTTGGCTATGTGCGCAGTTAGTTCTGAAGCACAAATATTCAGCACTACAGCTGGGATGTAGTCAGGGCCTGTAGGCTTTTCTACATCCAGTGTGATCAGCCATTTCTTGACATCATGTTGAGTGAATCATATTGGCTGAAGACTGGCATCTGTATTGGTGGCGACCTCAGGAGGAGGCCAAGATGTACCATCCACTCAGCATTACTGGCTGAAGATGGTTGAAAATGCTGTGTCTTTTGCATGGACGTGCTGGGCTGCACCATCGTTGAGAATGGAGATGTTCGTGGAGCCTTCTCCTCCCATTAGTTCTTTAATTGTCCACCACCATTCACAACAGGATGTGGCAGGAATGCAGAGCTATGATCTGATCTGTTGGTTGTGGTATAGCTTAGCTCTGTCAATTGCATGCTGCTTCTGCTGTTTAGCATGCTTGTAGTGCTGTTTTGCTCCACCAGGTTGGATACTCATTTTTAGGTATGCCTGGTGCTACTCCTGGCATTCTCTCCTAGATTCCTCATTGAACCAGGGTCCCTTGGCTTGATGATAATGATAGAATGAGGGATATGCCAGGCCATGAGGTTACATATTGTAATAAAAGCAAAATACTGCGGATGCTGGAAATCTGAAATAAAAACAAGAAATGCTGGAACCACGCAGCAGGTCTAGCAGCAACTGTGGAAAGAGAAGCAGGGTTAACGTTTCGGGTCAGTGACCCTTCTTCGGTTACATATTGTAATGGAATATAATTCTGCTCCTCCACAAGAGCAAAATACTGTCCATGCTAGAAATCTGAAACAAAAACAGAAAATGCTGGAAATACTCAGCAGGTCTGGCAGTCTCTGTGGAGAGAAAAATGGAATAAATGTTTCAGGTCAATGACCTTTCATCAGAACTGTGAAAAGTTAGAGATGTAATTGAATTTGTACTTGCTTAAAACCTATGAAAGGGGGAAGGGTGGGGAAAGGAACAAAAGGGAAGGTCTGTGACAGGGTGGACAGCAGGAGAGATTAAATGACAGAAGGTTTATTGGTACAAGGCAAAAGGGGGTGGCAGTGGAACAAGTAAAAGAAACAAAAGATGTGTCTAGAGGAGGTGTGAATGGCAATGTCATGAACTGTTGCAGTCCGAAAACAAAATAAAAAACAAAAACCAGGAAAGAAGGAAAGAAAGAAAATAGGGGCAGAGGTTACGATCTGAAAATGTTGAATTCAATGTTCAGTGCAGAAAGCTGCAAAGTACCCCATCAAATGATGAGATGCTGTTCCTCATTTATGCTGAGCTTCATTGGAACGCAGCAGGAGGGCAAGGACAGAGAGGTCAGAGTGGGAGCAAGGTGGAGAATTAAAATGAAATGGAGTCATGCTTACAGACTGAACGGAGGTGTTCCGCAAAGAGGTCACCCAATCTGAATTTCATCTCCCCAATGTAGAGGGAACCGTATCGTGAGCAGCGAATACAGTAACCCAAGTTGAAAGTACAAGTAAATTGCTGTTTCAGCTGGACGGAGTGTTTGGGGCCTTGAACAGTGAGAAAGGAGGAGATAAAAGAGCAGGCTTTGCATCTTCTGTGCTCACATGGAAAGGTGCCATGGAAGACGAGGGGATGGTGGAGACGATTGAGGACCAGAGTATCGCAGAGGGAATGATCCCTTTGGAATGCTGAAAGGGAGGGGAATATGTGATTGGTGGTGGCATCACGCTGGAGGTGGCAGAAATGGCGGGGGATGATCCGTTGAATATTGAGGCTGGTGGGGTGGAAGGTGAGGACAAGGGGAACCCTATTTTGGTTCTGGGAGGGAGAAGAGGTCAGAGCAGAAGTGCAGGAAATGGAACAGACATGGTCGAGAGCCCTGTCAACCACTGTGCGGGGTAATCCTCGGTTGAGGAAAATGCAAGACATATCAGAATCACTGGTATGGAAGGCTGCATCGTCAGAACAGATGCAATGGAGATGGAGAATTTGGAAGACCGGAATAGAGTCCTTACAGAAAGCTGCGTGTGAGAAAGTGAAGTCAAAGTAGCTGTGGAAATCAGTGAATATTCGTTGACAACCTATCCCCAGAAATAGAGACAGAAAAGTCAAGGAAGGGAAGGGAAGAGTCAGAGATGGACCATGAGAAGGGTGAGAGAAGGATGGAAATTTGAAGCAAAGTTGAAGAAATTTTCCAGTTCAGTGTGGGAGCAGGAAACGGCACCAATATAGTCATCAATGTTCTGGAGAAAGAAGTGAGGGACGGGACCTGTGTAGCACTTGAATAAAGGATGTTCCATATATCCCACAAAAAGGCAGGCATAGCTAGAACTCATAGGGTACCTACAGCAACACCTTTTATTTCGAGGGAGTGAGTTAAAGGTGAAGTTGTTCAAAGCGAGAACAAGTTCAGCCAAGCGGAGGAGGGTGGTGGTGGTGGATGGGGACTGATTGGGTCTCGCTTCAAGGAAGAAGTAAAGAGCCCTCAGACCATCCTGGTGGGGGATGGAGGCATACAGAGATTGAACACTCACAGTGAAAAGAAGATAGTTAGGGCCAGGAAACTGGAAACTGTTAGTGACGGAACGCAACAGAAGAGTCATGGATGTAGGTGGGAAGAGACGGGACAAGGGGAGAAAAAAAAAAAGAGTTGAAATAGAAAAAAATCAGCTCAGTGTGGCATTAACAGGCTGAAACAATGGGGGGAATTTTATACTCTCTCCTTCGTTGGGTTTGGAGGCGGGGAGAGCGTACAATCGGGCAGGATGGTGGTGGTGGGGGACCCCGCCAACTTCACACCTCCACCTAAATTAAGTCTAGGGCAGGAAGGCCTGTGAAGGACCTTTCCGCCCCATCGCCAGTTGAGGCCTTAAGTGGGCAATTAATGCCCAATTAAGGGCCTCATCCTGCCACCCGCAGAATGAGCCCAGCGGCAGGCAAACCTGTCACCGCATGGGGGCACACATGCCAAGCAAACCCATTTGGGTTGCTTGCTGGCTACGGGGGTCGGTGTGGGGGGTCCTGCCTTCCTGATTGCAGGTCCTGCCTGGACAAGGGACCCAGCATCAGGAAGGCAGGGCCCGTTTACAGCCTCACCCCTGCCCTTGCTGCCGACCCCCCTACACACCCCTCCCCCGCAACCGACATCCCAAGTAACCCTTCCCGCTGTGATTTACCTGTGGTCTGGTTCCAGGACCTCAGGTCAGTCCAGTACCAGCAGCAGTCACCGGCTCCTCAGCTGCACTGTTCAGTTAAACAGCTCCTGGCCTCTGATTGACCAACAGGTCTCAACGGGTGGGACGTCCGTCACCGGAGTCTTTGATCCCTGGGAAGGCCCACAACTGTCCACTTAAGTGCCTAATTGGCACTTGATTTGGTGGAAAGCCTTGGTTCGGGTATAGAATTAAAACACTACCAGGGCCTGACCCGACCACAGCCAACTCGAACCCGACCTGGGCCAGAGTCCTTCAATTTTTTTTTTTCATGCCTGACCTGACCTGAAAATATCAAACATGTGATAAGTACAGAATAAAATGCGTCAAAACGTAAATCAAAAAGGAAACAATACAAAAGAAAATACGGCCACAGTCAACCTGACCCGACCAAAGCCCGAATGCTGGACACAGAATACAGACCCGACCCGAACCCGACACATGTAACTGGGTTTGGTCAGGTTTGGGTCAGGTAGCCAGGCTTTAATTTGGTGGGCCTTCCCCAGACAGGTGATGTGGGGCTCTCGCCAGGGGTCAAGAACCTGTCCCCAGGACAAAACCCCGACTCATGTGTCTACCAGGGCATTCCTGTTTCTGAATCTTTGAAAGGATGCAGAAGTGGGCTGTTCAGGGTTGGGGGACTATGAGGTTGGAGGCCATGGTGGGAAGAGATGTCAGTGACAGTCTTCAAAACGATGGCTTGATGTTCAGTGATGGGGTCATGGTCCAGGAGGAAGTAGGCGGAATTGTCAAAGAGTTGGCATTTGGCCTTCGATAGGTAGAGATTAAGCATCAATTCTGCTGCTGAGGTCCACAGCGTCTCATGGATGCCCAGTTTTGAGTTTCTAGATCTTTTCTGAATCTATCCCATTTAGAACAGTGGTAGTGCCACAACACAATGGAACATGTCCTCAGCGTGAAGACGGGACTTCGTTTCCACAAGGACTGTATGATGCTCACCCCTACCAATACTGTCATGGACAAATGCATCTGCAACAGTTAGACTGGTGAGGACAAATTCAGGTAGGTTTTTCCCTCTTGTTGGTTCTCTCACCACCTGCCACAGGCCCAGTTTGGCAGATATGTCCAGTCAGTAGTTGTGCTACCAAGCCACTCTTGGTGATGGACATTGAAGTCCCCCACCCAGAGCATATTCTGTGCCCTTGCTACCCTCAGCACCTCTTCCAAGTGTTCAATATGGAGGAGTACTGATTCATTAGTTGAGTGAGTGCAGTAGGTGGTAATCAGCAGGAGGTTTCCTTGCCCAGGTTTATCCTAATACCATAAGACTTCATGTGGTCTGGAGACAATGTTGAGGACTCACAGGGACACTCCCTCCCGACTGTATACCACTTTGCTGCCACCCCTAGTGGGTCTGTCCTGCAGTGGGACAGGACATACCCAGGGGTGGGATATTGGCTGTACGTCATACTCACAGAATTAAGCCTATGTCAGGCTGCTGCTTGACTAGTCTGTGGGACAGCTCTCCCAATTTTGGCACAAGTCCCCAAATGTTACTGAAGAGGACTTCGTACAGTTGACTGGGTTGGGTCTGCCTTTGTCAAATCTGGTGCCTAGGTTGAAGCCAGGTGTTCTGTCCAGTTTTATTCTTAATCGCCTTTTCTATGGTGGCTTGCTTGGCCATTTCAGAGGGCAGTTAAGAGTCAACCACATTGCTGTAGGTCTGGAGTCATATACAGGGCAGACTGGGTAAGCACAGCAGATTTCCTTCCCTAAAGGACATTAGTAAACCAGATGGGTTTTTGCAACTTCAGCTTGGTCCACTGATCAAACTTTGTAGGTTCCTGGAACACAATATGCAGATTCCAGACGTGAAATATAACTTATGCAAAACAAGTATCAGGTACAAATTAATCTGAATCGGGTGCCAATTTATGTTTGATAATACTCCTGTGAAGTACCTTGGGACATTTTATTACACTAAAAATGTTATATAAATGTAAATTGTTGTTAAATGTTTCAGATTTAAGCAGGATATTTTGTTACAGCACAAAATGTAAACTCATCAACACGAGAGAGAAAATCAGAACCTAAAATATATGCGGTTACTCAAGCAGTACTTGTTGAATGGGCAAGGGGGCTGGAAAGTCTGTCTGCTTATCCTGTAAAAGAATGGTGCACGGCATCAGGAGGGGAGGGTGAAAAAGCATGGCTATATGAACACATACATGAAGCAATGCGGTACACGCTCCATTCTGTACTGCATCGTGCTTCCCTTCCCCCGGTCAGTATTATGGGCAAGCATGAATCGGTGTTGCAGTGTCACTAGAACATGTTTCCTAACTATCAGATACACGGGATCTGTGAGCAGGTTACTTGCGTGGCTACAGGAGGTCAATGACTTGGCAAAACCAAAGCATGAAGAAAATTGTTGGTGACAGGGTTGGGGGGGAAAAATAGAAATGTAACACACTACAGAGGGATACAGCACAAGAGACCATTCACCCCACCATACCTACACAAATGCCAATCCAAAACCAATCCCCCACCTGTTCCTCATAGCCCTGTATCCTCCATGGCTTAAAACCATTTATCCAATTTTCCCTTAATAGCTGCCTCAACTAAATTTTAAATAAAAAAAAGAAATTCTGCTCCAAACACGATTATAATTTATCTCAAAATCTTCAGGCCATGTGAGTTGCCAGAAGTCAGTTCTGAAATATTTTTTAGTTCATACCCAGTTCCTCCAGTGATGGGACTCCATATTTGTCATCATGGTCATCAAGGACCGGTGTTGTACATTTTCCCATGGCCTCACTGGTGATTGTTTCCACAGGCATTTCTATCGGCTTCATTCGGCTTATAAGCGTCTGGAAATGCTTGTATGTTAGAGGTGGCTGTCCACCATTGCACTCGATGATCCTGTTAAAAGAAACCAGTCAAGGTCATAATAGATCTAGATTGACTAAATTGTATTGACCTTTGAGCTGTACCATTAATTCATGTCAAGCACAGAAACACAGAAATTATAATCAGGTTTTAATCAAAAATGCAATTCAGATCAACTTCTGCTACTAAAAACATTATGAAGTTTAAAAAGCATAATACTTTCAGCACTAGAGAAATCAACCTGTGCTCTTTGTAACATCTCCTAAATACTGAAGATAGTGTTATTAGTAACAGTTCGGGAACATACCTGTTGCTTTCTGAAGTGAAAGGGAAACATTCAAACTAGTTTCCAGTTATTAAAGGTAACTAAGTCAAAGACAAATATTTACTGTATTACATTGCCCTGTTTCTGTTACTAGAAACTGCAAGTGAACAAATTAAATCCTCCAGCAGTATCCAATGTCAGAAATCAAGTGCCAAAGGCACACTACATTACTCTTTAAAAAAAAATTAACAAAATGATTCATACACAAATAGACAAGCCCAGTAAAAATTAATTACTATTTAATGCTAGGACAAAGACTGCAAGGACACATGATTAACACCTGATGTGTTGAACTGGTTACATAATCGAAGCTCATTGTGTCATGTGAACTGTGTATTGGAGTGTCCAGACAGGAGTTGCAAGAATAGCAAATCGGAGCAAGAATGTAATGAAATTCTTCAAAACAGTTTCCAAATATTCTAAGTACTTTAAGTACTGAACATTTATAGTCAAACATTCTATTGTCATCTTTAAGTGTTCAGTCATATAACAAAATAAGTAATTTATTATAGTTGTAAATTAAGTCTTCTTCTTTGGCCTCCTTATCTCGAGAGACAATGGATAAGCGCCTGGAGGTGGTCAGTGGTTTGTGAAGCAGCGCCTGGAGTGGCTATAAAGGCCAATTCTAGAGTGACAGGCTCTTCCACAGGTGCTGCAGAAAAATGTGTTTGTCGGGGCTGTTACACAGTTGGCACCTGTCTTTTTTCCTGCCAACTACTAAGTCTCTTCGACTTGCCACACTTTGGCCCCACCTTTACGGCTGCCCACCAGCTCTGGCGGACGCTGGCAACTGACTCCCACGACTTGTGATCAACGTCACAGGATTTCATGTTACGTTTGCAGACGTCTTTAAAGCAGAGACATGGACAGCAGGTGGGTCTGATACCAGTGACGAGCTCGCTGTACAATGTGTCTTTGGGGATCCTGCCATCTTCCATGCGGCTCACATGGCCAAGCCATCTCAAGCGCCGCTGACTCAGTAGTGTGTATAAGCTGGGGATGTTGGCCGCCTCGAGGACTTCTGTGTTGGAGATACGGTCCTGCCACCTGATGCCAAGTATTCTCCGGAGGCAGCGAAGATAGAATGAATTGAGACGTCGCTCTTGGCTGACATACGTTGTCCAGGCCTTGCTGCCATAGAGCAAGGTACTGAGGACATTAAGTGCACTCTCGTATTCAACAGGTCTTCTAGAACTGACTCGGAACAGGTTTTCTTTTTTCAAGAAGTTCCTTACACAAAAGCAGTTGACATCAACTTTATTTGTAAACTTGCAGACACTTCAAAAACTTACATGTCCAAATCATACAAAGTGTGTGAAATCCGCACAATCACTTCTACCCCAGCCTCGATGGCCAGCTTCTTGATAGCTGCATCTCGCTCCTTGCTAAAGGGTTCAGAGTCATATTCAAAGGTAAGACGGGAGATATTCCATTCCTAGAGTAGATTTAAAGAATAACCAAAAACTGTTAGCTTGACATATTTTTATATAATTTTTTTTCCAAATCATAAGAGGTCTGGGAATTTAGAGCCTTGAAATAATAAAAGACGCCAAAGGACAGGTCACGGGTTGCAACCATGTATCCCCACATGGGATCTTTCTTCAGAAGAGAGGCAGAGGTAGAAATGAAGAAATTCACAGGAGTTGGGGAAAAAGGGAGCAACAATTCTCCCAGGCTGTTGCACACCTCCTAGTAATTGATCATGGCGAAACACTTGCGGAGGCTGCTGAACAATTCATTCCATTCATCCAACCTCCCAGGTTATCAGTTATTAGCACAGGCATATAGAAAATGGAAAGAAAGGAATATAATACATTAAAATTAATGTAAATACATTAAGACAAACACCAAATATAAAAGCTAACCTGTGCCTGGGGAATATTTTTAAAACATTACTCAAATTAGTGTAACAGTAAACAATCATGCCAATTTCTAAATGTGCTGTTTAGCAAAACCAGATATCATTAATAAAAGATCAACATGAGAAGCAGTGGGAAAAAGCCCCTCATACCATAACTTTAGAGCAGGTTACAACTCTCTGAAAGCTGAACACTATATGATTGGGTGGTCTGCTTGTGTTTACTGCAAAACAATATCCAGCTTCCAAGATCATTCTAATCCAACAATGTAATAAACTTTGCAAAAGACTTTTCAGAAATACAGTGCAAATATATATACTATAGATAATTAAAACTAAACACTGTTGCAGTAATACAGAATACATTTATATGATCCATAAATACACCAATATATTTGCAAGAAATGTAAATTCCTTACTCACAGTAAGTGTAAGATTAAATCTATTACAAAGTCTTCTTTGCACTAGGTGGCATTAATGAACTACAACCCAATTTTTGAATTAAAACTAATTAACTTTAAAATATATTTTTCAATATTGAATGTTGTCCTATGGAAGTGAGGCTTCAGATTTCTCCTGCAATTGTTTAGTTTTTGTTTCTTGGAAAGCACATACCAAGATCTGCACCTTAAGCAATTGAAGCGGACCAGCTTCCCTTTGGGCTTGAAGGTGATCAATCAGAGACGGCTGGTTGAAGTTATTTGCGCAATTTGGAATTGTTTTTGGTCAGTTTAAGTTGCCTGAAGCATTACTGCTATTTTTCAGTGCCTGGTTCCATAAAGAGCATCAGCTAATGCAAGATATTGTGCAATCATTATACCTGAGTCAGAGATACTAAACTGCATGCGTTTTATATGCTGTATATTTTACAAGATAGAGCAATATTTCAATCCTTTGACACTAGAAAATAAAAAAATGTAATGTACACACCTTGAACAATCTGGGAAAGACATCAGCTGGTTGCCCACGTACAACAAATAAGCGGGAGTTTAATTTTCGCAAATTGGCATCAAGATCTTCAAGACACTGTAACAGGAACCTGGAGGATAGAAAGGAAAAAAAAAACAACAATGTTCTTTAATACATCCCATTAATAGCTTAGCAACTAGCAGTACACATCGGTAATGTTTGAAACTAACATAATGGCTGGGATTTTACCAGCCCTATGGAGACAGGCTAGAAGGGAAGGGTTCGGGAGGGAAGCCCAACCGGATATTTCAAAAGGTGGGAACAGCAGCAGCTTGGCTGCCCACTGGCTGAAGGTGAGCAGCCAATTAATCCAATTAACTGGCCTATTAACTGCCATTTTATCCCCCCCGGCTGGCATTTAACCGGCGTCAAAGTGGCCCCCCGCCATGAGGGGAGACCACCAGGTACATCAAGACAACCTCCCAGCGGCTTCCTGGGTGGGGGGGGGGGGGGGGGGAGGTGATGGGGGAGGGGACCTCCTTTATGGATGCTTGATAGCTCACAGCCTCTTAATTGGCCACCACGGTCACCTGCACGGATTCGGAACCCACATTTGGTTCCGGTGTGGGACCCTTGGCGTCCTGGTAAAATTCCAGCCAATATCTTTGCACAATATTTGAAATTAGTCCTCCCTCCAGCCCTACGCGGATTATAAATAACGGATTCATTCACAATTGGTTTCTAACCCCAGCTAGATCTTGACTGCTGTTCCTACAGGACACAAAAATCTCGGATGGAATACGAAACAGTTTTTGAAATGTGCTTTAGTAAACATCCAAATGGACATGGAATACAATACAGTGACTGCTAAAGTACAAAGCAGTATGTGTGATTTAGATCACTAGCCAAGTGACCAATTCTATAACGCATGGGATAAAGGTCAAATCCAATAAGATTTGTTCTGTGTTCCATGATTTTGGCCCATCAATGAACTGCAACATACCTAGTAGCATATTGTCCCAAACTCCACAAGCCTCCTAATCCCAGCCACATCACAGTGAGAAGGTATTAAGTAAAATGACAGTGATAGAAACTAGTAACTGGGAACATTCATTAAATTCCTGGAAGCTCACATCAACCATGAGGTCAATCACCAGACCACGATACTGAGCAAATTGTTGGAGCTGTGGGCTGACAAGTCCCTGGGTCCTGAGCACTTCATCCTAGGGTCTTAAAAGAAGTGGCCAGTGAGATAGTTGATGCGTGGTCTTAATTTTCCAAAATTCCCTAGATTCTGGGAAGATTCCATTAAATTGGTTAATAGCGAATGTAACTCCTTTATTCAAAAAGGGAGGGAGACAGAAAACAGGAAACTACAGGCCAGTTAGCTTAACATCTGCCATAGGGAAAATGTTAGAAGCTGTTATTAAAGACATTGTAGCAGGGTACTTAGAAAATTCAAGGTAATCAGGCAGAGTCAATATGGTTTTGTGAAAGGGAAATCATGTTTAACCAATTTATTGCAGTTTTTTGAAGAAATAACATGCTGTGGATAAAAGGGAACCAGTGGATGTACTGTACTTAAATTTCGAGAAGGCATTTGAAAAGGTGCCACATCAAAGGTTATTGTGGAAAATAAAAGTTCATGGTGTAGGGGGTAACATATTGGCATGGATAGAAGATTGGCTAGGTAACAGGAAATATACAGTAAGCATAAATGGGTCATTTTCTGGTTGGCAAGATGTAACACGTGGTGTGCCACAGGGATTAGTGCTGGGTCCTCAATATTTTACAATTTATATAAATGACTTGGATGAAGGGACCAAAGGTATGGTTGCTAAATATGCAGGTGACACAAAGATGGGTAGGAAGGTAAGTTGTCAAGAGGACATAAAGACTCTACATGGGCGGTCACTCGATCCATTGGTTTCAGAAGGCATAGGTTAAGTGAGTGGACAAAAATTTGGCAGATGAATGTGGGGAAATGTGAACTTGTCCACTTTGGCAGGAAGAATAGAAAAGCAGTATATTATTTGAATGAAGAGAGATTGCAGAACTCTGAGGTAATGAGGGATCTGGGTGTCGTAGTACATGAATCACAAAAAGTTACTATGCAGGTACAACGAATGATAAGGAATATTGTCATTTATTGTAAGGGTAATAGAATATAAAAGTAGGGAAGTTTTGCTATAGCTTTACAGGCTAAGTTAGACTGCATCTTGAGTACTGTGTACAGTTTTGCATTAGAAACAGTTGAGAGAAGGTTCACTCGACTGATTCCTGGGATGAAAAACGAAGAAAGGTTGAACAGGTTGGGCCTATACCCGTTGGGGTTCAGAAGAACAAAACATATAAGATCCTGAGGGGACTTGACAGGGTGGATGCTGGATGTCCACTTATGGGTGAGACCAGAACTAGGGGACAGAGTTTAAAAACAAGGGGTCTCCCATTTAATATGGAGTTGAGGTGAATTTTTTTCTCTCAGAGGGTTGCTAGTCTGTGGAATTCACTTCCTCAGAGAGCAGTAAAGGCTGGGTCTTGAATATATTCAAGGCTGAGTTAGATAGATTCTCGAAAGACAAGAGAGTCAAGTGTTATGGGGGCAGACAGGAAAGTGGAGTTGAGTCCACATTCAGTTCAGCCATGATCTTATCAAATGGCAGAACAGGCTCAAGCTGCCAAAGGCCTACTCCTGTTCCTAATTCGTATGTGTGTATGCAGTTTGACACCAAGAAGTGCAAAGTTCTGCATTTTGGTAAGAAAAATGAGGAGAGACAATATAAACTAAATGGTGCAATTTTAAAAGGATGCAGGAAAAGAGAGAGACCTGGGGATGCATGTAATCGAATCTTTGAAGGTGACAAGGCAGGTTGAGAAAATAAAAGAAGGGGCTTTATAAACAGAGATAGAGCACAAAAGCAAGGAAGTTATGAGGATCCTTTATAAAACGAGAGTATTGTGTTCAATTCTGGATTTGGAGGGACATAAGAACAAAGGAATTAGGAGTAGGGCCATTCGGCCCCTCGAGCCTACTCCACCATTTGATAAGATCATGGTTGATCGGGCTTTAGATCAGGGGTCAGCCCCACGCTGCAGGAGTAGGAAGTGGGACAGTCTCCATGGCAACGCGACGCCACCACCAAACGTCACCGCGTCGGTGGCACCATTGCCATGACAACCGCGTTCGCCCCTTACCTCCACCTGTTGATGCCCACACTGGAGGAGCCGGCGAACCAAGGATCGACGATATAGACGCAGCGGATGGTGTCCGAACCCAACACCGCCTCCAGCAGCGCCGGGTTGTCGTGGAGACGGAGTCCCTTCCGAAACCAGTGGATCGAGTGGCCGCCCATGGCCCCGACACAAAGCAAACCCGGCGGAAACCTGCCCGCTCGCCGATGAAGACCGTTAAACGACCAGAAATCCACCGCCGCCGCATTCAACTGTCACCGATTGAGCTCGTGGAAAGCCGCGTGCCAGCTCCGCCCCCTACAGCCAGCGAACTCCGCGATTGGTCGAGCCGGAGCCATGTGACCGTCAATCTCCTCACGTGTCAGAGCCGGGCCCCGCCTCCTTTCCGTGGGCTCAGCCTCTGATTGGTTGCTACTGAAGTGCCCGGATCGGCAGGTGGACCGTGGCGGCACTGCGCAGGCGCCCAGCCCTTTAAAAATCCAAGTGCGTATTCCTTTCCCTCAAATTCCTATCTGTGCTTTCCCCGCTTATTGCCCCCAGTTCTCTCCCCACCCCATTGCCCCAATTCTCTCCCCACCCCATTGCCCCAATCGTCTCCGGGCTCGCTTCTTTGACAAGGAGCCCTTCCCCCCGATCAGCAGACCCATTCACCTGTCTCCAGCATTCTCCCTCTACCTACCCTTTGGCCTCTTACCCGCTCTTGATCTTTTCATTGAAAACTGTTGGCGAGACATTGGTCATCTCAATTTCTCTGCCCCTCACTCACTCACTCTAACCTACCCCCCTCTGAACTTACCGCAGTCTGTACTCTCAGGTCTAACCCCGACATTGTCATCAAGCCTGGAGACAAGGGTGATGCTGTTGTTGCATGGCGTACCAACCCCTACCTTGTAGAGGCTCAGTGCCAACTCTCAGAGACTTCTTCCTATATTCCCCCAGACCATGACCCCACCACTGAACATCAAGCGACTGTCCACAGGACTGTCACAGACCTTATCTCCTCTGGAGATCTTCCCTCTACAGCTTCCAACTTCATAGTTCCCCAACCCTGGACAGCCCACTTCTACCTCCTACCCAAAATCCACAAACAGGACTGTCACAGCAGAACTATTGTTTCAGCCTGTTCCTGCCCCACTGAACTCATTTCTTCCTCTCTTGACTCTATCTTTTCTACCCTGGTCCAATCTCTTCCCACCTACATCCGTGACTCTTCTGACGCCCTAAATCATTTTGACAATTTCCAGTTTCCTGGCCCCAACCGCCTCCTCTCCATTATGGACGTCCAATCTCTCTACACCTCAATTTCCCACCAGGACGGTTTGAAGGCTCTCCGCTTCTTCCTTGAGCAGAGGGACAACCAGTCCCTATCCACAGTCACCCTCCCCCGCCTGGCTGAACTTGTTCTCACATTGAACAACTTCTCCTTCAACTCCACTCACTTCCTTCAAGTAAAAGGTGTTGCTATGGGGACCCACATGGGCCCTAGTTATGCTTGTCTTCTTGTGGGATATGTCGAACATTCCTTGTTCCACTGCTACTTAGGCACCCTCCCCCAACTCTTTTTCTGGTACGTTGATAACTGTATCATTGCCGTTTCCTGCTCCCACCCCGAACTGGAAAGCTTTTATTAACTAATTTCCACCCTTCCCTCACCTTTACATGGTCCATCTCCAACACTTCCCTCCCCTTCCTCGACCTCTCTGTCTCCATCTCTGGGGATAGGCTGTCTACTAATATTCATTATAAGCCCACCAACTCCCACAGCTACCTCGACTACGCTTCTTCAGACCCTGCCTCCTGTAAGGACTCCATTCCATTCTCCCAGTTTCTCAGTCTCCAACGCATCTGCTCTGATGATGCTACCTTCCATGACAGCGCTTCTGATATGTCTTTTTCCTCAACCGAGGATTTCCCGCCCCACTGTGGTTGACAGGGCCCTCAACTGTGTCCGGCCCATTTCCTGCACCTCTGCCCTCAACCCTTCCCCTCCCTCCCAGAACCGTGATAGGGTTCCCCTTGTCCTCACTTTCCACCCCATCAGCCTCCATTTCCAAAGGATCATCCTCCGCCATTTCTGCCACCTCCAGCATGATGCCACTACCAAACGCATCTTCCCCTCCCTTCCCCTGTCAGCATTCCGAAGGGATTGTTCCTTCCACGACACCCTGGTCCACTCCTCCATTGTCTCCACCACCTCGTCCCCTTCCTACGGCACCTTCCCCTGCAATCGCAGGAGGTGCAATACCTGCCCATTTACCTCCTCTCTCCTCACTATCCAAGGCCCCAAACACTGCTTTCAAGTGAAGCAGCAATTTACTTATACCTCTTTCAATTTAGTTTACTGTATTCGCTGCTCACAATGTGGTCTCCTTTACATTGGGGAGACCAAACGCAGACTGGGTGACCACTTTGCAGAACACCTCCGCTCAGTCCAAAAGCATAACCTCGAGCTTCCAGTTGCTTGCCATTTCAACACTCCCCCCTGCTCTCATGCTCACATCTCTGTCCTGGGATTGCTGCAGTGTTCCAGTGAACATCAACGCAAGCTCGAGGAACAGCATCTCATTTACCGATTAGGTACACTACAGGCTGCCGGACTGAACATTGAGTTAGAATTAGAACATTACAGCGCAGTACAGGCCCTTCGGCCCTCGATGTTGCGCTGACCTATGAAACCATCTGACCTACACTATTCCATTTTCATCCATATGTCTATCCAATGACCACTTAAATGCCCTTAAAGTTGGCGAGTCTACTACTGTTGCAGGCAGGGCGTTCCACGCCCCTTCCAATCTCTGAGTAAAGAGTTCAATAATGTCAGAGCATAACGGGCCCCCCATTTTACTTTTATTTTTAGTTTTAGTTATTTTTTCTTTTTTGTGTTTATTTTAGTTTGTTCAGTTTGTTTCCACTGTGCCTATCCACTGTTTTTCATGTTTGTGCATGTGGCTGTTCTATTTTCAGTCCATTAACACCCTATCTGTACTAATGCTTTGTCTTTCAGCACACCATTAACATATTGTTTGCCTTTGCTCCACAACCTCTAGGTCAGCTATTCTGTGACCTTGTCCTATCAACACCTCTTTTGTTATCTCTTGCCCCACCCCCGCTTTACTTGCTTAAAATCTTTTACGTTTCTAACCTTTGCCAGTTCTGAAGAAGGGTCACTGACCTGAAATGTTAACTCTGCTTCTCTCTCCACAGATGCTGCCAGACCTGCTGAGTATTTCCGGCGTTTCTTGTTTGTATTTCAGATTTCCAGCATCCGCAGTATTTTGCTTTTATTTTAGCCCCCAATTCTCTCCCCACACCCACCAGCACCCCCCACCCCCATCAACCCCGCCTTCTGCTGCCTGGGCCCTAAGCTCTGAATTCCCTCCCTGAACTCTCTTTACCTCCCATTCTTCCTTTAAGACGCTCCCTAAAAGCTACCTGACCAAACATTTGATCATCTACTCTTAATATCTCCTTATGTGGCTTGATGTCATATTTTATTTTATAATGTCCCAATGAAGTGCCTTGAGATGTTTTATGTTGAAGGTGTTATACAAATACAAGTTGTTGGTGAGTAAAGGAATTCTCTGGGTGTATTAACCGATATTTACAGCAAAAAACCGCACCCCTGCCCCAAACCAGCCAACACCATCAAAACCATATGAACCACAGAAAAATTACAGCACAGAAGGAGGCCATTCAGCCAGTCATGTCCATGCTAGTTGAAAAACCTAGCCACTCAATCTAATCCCACCTTCCAGCACCTGGTCCACAGCCTTGCAGGTTACAGCATTTCAGGTGCATGTCCAGATACCTTTTAAAAGAATTGAGTGTTTCTGCCTCCACCACTATTCCTGGCAGAGAATTCCAGACACCCACCATCCTCTGGGTGAAAATGTTTTTCTTCGTGTCCCTCTAATTCTTCTACCAATCACCTTAAATCTGTGCGCCCTAATAATTGACCTCTCCGCTAGGGGAAACAGGTCCTTCCTGTCTATCTAGACCCCTCATAATTTTGTACACCTCAATTAAGTCACCCCTCAGCCTCCCCTGTTCTAAGGGAAGCAACCCTAACCTATCCAATCTTTCCTCATAGCTGCAACTTTCGAGCCTTGGCAACATTCCTGTAAATCTCCTCTGTACTCTCTCCAGAGCAATTATGTCCTTTCTGTAATGTGTTGACCAGAACTGTACGCAATACTCCAGCTGTGGCCTAACAAGCGTTTTATACAGTTCCGGCATTACATCCCTGTCTGAGTCATCCCGGTCGTGAGTCTGTGGAATTCACTACCCAGAGTGCGGTGGACGCCGGGACATTGAGTAAATTTAAGGAGGAGATAGACAGATTTTTAATTAGTAATGGGTTGAAGGGGTATGGAGAACGGGCAGGAAAGTGGAGTTGAGATGAGATCAGCCATGATCATATTGAATGGCGGAGCAGGCTCGAGGGGCTGAATTGCCTACTCCTGCTCCTAGTTCTTATGTTATGTTCTTATGTTTTGTATTCTATACCTCAGCCAATAAAGGAAAACATTCCATATGCCTTCTTCACCACTCTATCTACAAGTCCTGCCACTTTCAGGGACCTGTGGACATGCACTCCAAGGTCTCTCACTTCTTCTACCCCTCTCAATATCCTCCTGTTTATTGTGTATTCACAACTGCTCATTCATCTTGTGGTTGCTGGTGGGATCTTATGTGAAAAATAGCTGTCATTTCTGCCTGCAGCCATAGAATCCTAGAATGGTTAGAGCACAGAAAGAACCCATTTGGCCAGTGATGTTGCCAACACTCTGCAAAAGCAACTCAGCTAGTCACACTGCCCCGCCTTTTCCCTGTAGCCCTGTAATTTTTTTATCTCCAGATAATTATCCAATTCCTTTTTGAAAGCCATGTTTGAATCTGCCACCATCACACTTTCAGGCAGTGCATTCCAGATCCTAACCACTCGCTGCATAAAAACATTTTTCCTCATGTTGCCTCTGATTCTTTTGCCAATCAGCTTAAATCGGTATCCTCTTGTTCTCGACCCTTCCACCAATGGGAACAGTTTCTCCCTATCTACTCTGTCCAGACCCCTGATGATTTTGAACACCTCGATCAAATCTCTTCTCAACCTTTCTCTAAGGAGAACAGTCCCAGCTTTGTCAATCTATCCATGTAATTGAAATCCCTCATCCCTGGAACCATTCTCGTAAATCTTTTCTGCACCCTCTCCAATGCTTTCACGTCCTTCCTAAAGTGTGGTGTCCAGAATTGGATGCAATACTCCAGTTGAAGCCAAACTGGTGTTTTATAAAGATTCTTTAGATTCTTTGCTTATGTACTTTATGCCTCTGTAAAGCTCATAATCCCATATGTCTTATTAACCGCTTTTTCAACCTGCCCTCCCACCTGCAACGATTTGTGCACATATACCCCTAGGTCCCTCTGCTCCTGCACCCCTTATAGAATTGTATCCTTTATGTTGTCTTTCCTCATTCTTCTTACCAAAATGTATCACTTCACACTTCTCTGCATTAAATTTCATCTGTCTGCCCATTCCACCAGCCTGTATATGTCCTCTTGAAGTCTATCACAATTATCCTCACTGTTCACAATACCTCTGCAAAGACATATTGAAAATCATGAGGGATCTGGACAGAGCAGACAGGGAAAAACTGCTCTTGGTGGAAGGATCGAGAAGAAGAGGGCACAGATTTAAGGTAATTGTAAAAGAAGCAATGGCAACATGAGGATTTAGATTTTTTTTTTTAGATTAGAGATACAGCACTGAAACAGGCCCTTCGGCCCACCGAGTCTGTGCCGAACATCAACCACCCATTTATACTAATCCTACACTAATCCCATATTCCTACCAAACATCCCCACCTGTCCCTATATTTCCCTACCACCTACCTATACTAGTGACAATTTATAATGGCCAATTTACCTATCAACCTGCAAGTCTTTTGGCTTGTGGGAGGAAACCGGAGCACCCGGAGAAAACCCACGCAGACACAGGGAGAACATGCAAACTCCACACAGGCAGTACCTGGAATCGAACCCGGGGCCCTGGAGCTGTGAGGCTGCGGTGCTAACCACTGCGCCACTGTGCCACTTTTCACGCAGCGCGTGGTTAGGATTGGAATGTACAGCCTGAGAGTGTGTTGGAAGCAGGTACAATCGAGGCATTCAAGAGGGAATTGGATTGTTATCTGAAAAGGGAGAAAGTGAAGGCCGAGGGATGACTCTAGGTAAACTGCTCTTTCAGAAATCTGGCGCAGACACAGCAAGAAAGCACTAGAGGGAGTACGAGGCTGAGAGTTATCATTTCACATGACATGCTGAAGGTCATCTGGCTCATCTTACCTCACATCCCAAAACCCTACAGTCTCCTGTCACATCTTGACAGAGCTGAAGGCTCTCTTCTCCATTAGACTTGATGGGAATCTATCCCAAATGTTGATTACTGTTTGTGAAGAAATTCTTGCTGACATTGGTACTATGTTTATCCCTCACAGTTTGGCAGTGTTCCCTCTTATCCTACTGACTTCGTTACTGTTTCTTTATCATAGAATGATACCGCAGAGGGAGGCCATTCTGCCCATTGTGCCTGTGCCAGCTCTTTCCTGGAGCTGTATATTACTTTAATTTATTTCAATTCGGTCATTTTTGATCTGCCTTATTCCGTTCTAACCTCAGAACTCGTTCCGTCTGATAGTGGGATCAGCTGTGTGGCTCCGCTGTGAGCTGCTGCCATGGTTTGTTTGTTTCCTTTATGCCCTGTTGCCCTACACTGCTCACCATATCAAGGCACATGCTATGATTTTCGGCTTCACCTGCACATTTCTTTTGTGATTTACACGAAACCTGTATAAAACACTGATTTGGCCTCAACTGGAGTATTGTGTCCAGTTCTGGGCACTCCACTTTAAGAAGGAGGTTAAGACATTAGAAAGGGTACAGAAAAGATTCACGAGACTGGTTCCACAGATGAGGAACTTCAATTACGTGGAAAGGTTGGAGAAGCTAGGGCTGTTCTGCTTGGAGAAGAGAAGATTAATAGAAAATTTGATAGAGGTGTTCAGAATCGTGAGGGGTTTGGACGGAGTAGATAGGAAGACACTGTTCCTATTGGCCAAAGGATCCAGAACCAGAGGACACCAATTTAAGATGATTGGCAAAAGAACCAGAGGTGACATGGGGGAAAATCTTTTTTATGCAGCAAGTGGTTAGGATCTGGAATGGACTGCCTGAGAGTATGGTGGAGGCAGATTCAATCAAGACCTTCAAAAGAGAACTGGACAATAATCTGAAGAGAATAAATTTGCAAAGAAACAGGGAAAAGGCCGGGGAGTGGAGACTAGGTGAGTTGCTTTGGCAGGAAGCCTGTACAGACAGGGTGGGCCGAATGGCCTCCTTCTGTGCTGTAGACATTCTATGATTCTAAGACCACTCCTGTAAGTGAGCCAGAATGCAACATCACAACATCTGATCATGTAGCATCCCAAGGTTGAGCAGAAGCCCCTATTATTATATATCCCATTATCTGGTTCACTGGATATAGAATGCAATCTATTAAACATCAAAATAGGAAGGTGGTGTCGGCTATAAACTGCAGAACAATTTAATTAAAAGTAATAGGCAGGCAGGAACAAGAGACAATACAGCAGTTTGCTATATTTATTTCAGAACTTTTAACACAATTCCCTCCTTGGATACAAAAGTAACAAATGATTGATACTTTGCTAACTCCACTGATCATACCAACTCTGGGCCTTGATCCATACTTTCATTGTTATACATTGGTCTTTGTAATATTCTGTACCTCGAGACCCATCTCCACATAGACAGCGCTGATACAGGCTACAGTTGGCAAACTGCAGTAATGCAGGTTACACCCAGCACTAGTAACATTCGCACCATACAAGTGTTAGACAATGACCATCTTCAACAAGAGAGAATCTAACAATAATCTGAAGAGAATAAATTTGCTAAAGTTACAGGGAAAAGGCCGGGGAGTGTGACTAGGTGAGTTGCTTTGGCATTCAACAACATTACCATCACTGAAACCCACACCAGCAACATCCTGAAGTTACCATTGACCAGAAACGGAACTGGACCCCAGCCAAATAAATACTGTGGCTACAAGAGCAGGTCAGAGTGCAGCTCCAACAGAGCTCAAGAAGCTCAACAGCATCTAAGATAATGCAGCTCAATTGATTGGCACCCTATGCATCACCCTGTCTACTCCCTTCACCACCAGTGCACCATGACTGCAGTATGTACCATCTACAAGATGCACTGCAGCAATTCATCAACGTTCCTTCAACAGCACCTTCCAAACCCACAACATCCACCACACAGAAGGACAAGGGCAGCAGACACCACCACCTGCAAGTTTCCCTCCAAGTTACACACCATCCTGACTTGGAGCTATATCACTGTTCCTTTACTATCACTGTGTTGAAAGCCTGGAACTCCCTCCCTAACAACACCATATGGACTGCAGTGGTTTAAGAAGGGGGCTCACCATCACCTTCTCAAGGGCACTTAGAAATGGGCAATAAATGCTGGCCTAGCCAACAACACCCATATTACATGGAAGAATAAAAATAACACAGCAAGGTCCCACAAACATCAATGTGGCAATGTCTGCAGAGAACTCAGCCTACCAGTATGATCCAGTGAAGGAGGTTTGCAGTATGAAAACGCTGCCCTTGCTGCACTTCAGTTTGATGTAAAAGATCCCAAGGGACAATATGAAGAATACCCACTGTCAACATGACCAACATAGACTGGGGTTAAAGTAGCTCTGGCCCAGCAGCCCAGAAAATTATACATTCAAAGCCCATCAATAGCCAAATGTGGAACTGAATTCTATAAATAATGGTAATTTCTGGGGTGGCAACAGGAAAATGGCCATGAAATTTATATTCCTTTTTATTCATTTTGGCTACACCATGTCTCTGTTCCTGGGAGCAGTGGACAAAAATCTTATTAATATTTGTCCTATTGCATTACAAAGACCAACTGAAATGCAATTACCTCAGAAGCACAGCAATGTTACAATCACTACAGCTTTTGTGATAATTACAACAGGTGGCAGCGCAGGCCAACCTCCATGGAGCTCCTCTCAAATTTCATGACAATTCATTACTGTTTTAAATGTCATGGACAGTGTGTTCACTATACTGAATCATCACTCAGAATGAAACTCCTACATCAAAGCAAAAAGTGAAGATTTTGTACTTTTAACATTTCTACCTGGCTAATGTGATGTGTGGGGTCCAGAGGGTGTAAATGGTTAGCATTGTAGTACTCCTACATGTCACCAGCCTTTCAACAGAAGCAACATCCATTTCTGTAATAAAGAACGACTTTGCATTTATATAACAACTTTCATGAACTCAGTATGTCTCCAAGTGCTTTACAGCATAGCATCTGAAACACAGGAAGAGTAGGCCACTCAGCCCCTCGAGCCTGTGGTGCCATTTATTGAGATCATGGCTGATCTGCGACCTAACTCCATATACCCGCTTTTGCCCCATATCCCTTAATACCTTTACCTAACAAAAATCTATCAATCTCAGATTTAAAATTAGCAATTAGCAATCTACGGCCATTTGCAGAAGAGAGTTCCAAACCTCTACTACCCTTTGTGTGAAAAAGTATTTCTTAATTTCACCCTAAAAAGCCTGCCTCTAATCTTTAGACTATGGCCTCTAGGCCTAGACCCCGCAACTAGTGGAAATAGTTTCTATCTACCTTATCTGTTCTCCTTAATGTCTTAAAAATTTTAATCAAATCACCCCTTAACCTTCTAAATTCCAGGGAATACAGCCTTAGTTTTTGTAATCTCTCCTCGTAATTTAACCTTTGGAGTCCAGGTATCATTCTGATAAATCTACGCTGCACCCCCTCCAAGGCTCATATATCCTTCCTAAGGTGTGGTGCCCAGAACTGCTCGCAGTAACTCCCGGTGTGGTCTAACCAGGGCTTTGTAGGCTGAAGCAGATTTCTACCCTCCTGCATTCTAGACCTCTAGATATAAATGCCAACATTCCATTAATCTTTTTGATTATTTTCTGTACCTGTTCATGATATTTTAATGATCTAAGTAGCTGCACTCCCAAGTCTCTTCAGATCTCCACTGCTTCTCACTTTTCACTATTTAGAAAGTACACTGTTCTATACCTTTTAGGTCCAAAGTAGATGATCTCACATTTCCCAACATTGAAATCCATTTACCACAATTTTGCCTATTCATCAATATCTCTTTGTAA
Source organism: Heterodontus francisci (assembly GCF_036365525.1). NCBI lineage: Eukaryota > Metazoa > Chordata > Chondrichthyes > Heterodontiformes > Heterodontidae > Heterodontus > Heterodontus francisci. The sequence continues at coordinate 10,265,129 of NC_090388.1, forward strand.
CTTTATGCTTCCATTTTTACCGCGTACAATGCCGCTTATCTTTGTGTCATAAGCAAATTTGGATATGATACCAAACAGGTTGTAGTTTTTGAAGGCAGGGAAGAATGCATTCCAGAGGTGTATTCTTGAGGTGATGAAGGCTTGGAATAGCGTCGACTGCCATGGGGAAAGGTAGCAGTATTTCTGAGATGGAAGAAAGCAGTAGCTTTAAGCATGCTCAGCTCAGGGTCATGTAGGATGCTAAACCTTCACTCCTCTGCAAGGGAGGTCCTGATGCTTCATTTAAATTGGAGCCGAAATTGTAAAAAAAAAGGATCTTATGGGGAATTGTAGTTTCACATATCTGATCAGTTCAATTCTACTTATCAAAGAGCAGAACTTAACATTTATATTCAGGGCATCACTGGTATATTATTTTTTGTGAAATGTGACAACTGTGCAGTCTTGCCTTGCTTCTCATTCCTGTAAAACAAAAGAGAAAGTAGTTTCAAAAGCAAAACATAAAACTTAACCAACTGGATTGAGTTTTTTGATGAAGTAACAGAGGGATTTAAAAAAAAATTCATTCCTGGGATGTGGGCGTTGCTGGCTAGGCCGACATTTATTGCCCATCCCTAATTGCCCTTGAGCAAGTGATGGTGAGCTGCTAGAGATGGGCAATAAATGATGATGAGGGTAATGCGGTTGATGTGGTTTATAAGGACTTCCAAAAGGTGGTTGATAAAGTGCCACATAACAGGCTTGCCAGCAAAGTTAACGCACATAGAGTAAAAGGGACAGTGACAGTATGGGTATGAAGTTGGCTGAGTAACAGGAAACAGAGAGTGGTAGTGAACGGTTGTTTTTCAGACTGGAGTAAGGTATACAGTGAGGTTTGCCAGGGGTCAGTAGTAGGGCCACTGCTTTTCTTGATATATGTTAATGACAGGGTACAGTTTAAAAATTTGCAGATGACTTGGAGGTATTGTGAACTCTGAAGAGGATAGTGATAGACTTCATGCCATAGACAGGCTGGTGTAATGGGCGGACAAGTGGCAGATGAAACTTAATGCAGAGAAGTATGAAGTGATACATTTTGATAGGAAGAACAAGGAGGTAATATAAAATAAAGAATACAATTCTAAAGGGGTAGAGGAACAGAAAGGCCTGGGGGTATAGGTGCACAAAATGTTGAAGGTGGCAGGGCAGGTTGAGAAGGTGGTTAAAAAGGCATACGGAATCCTGAGCTTTATAAATAGTGGCATAGAGTACAAAAGCAAGGAAGGTATGAAGAATCCTTATAAAACACAGGTTCAGCCTCCACTGGAGTATTGTGTCCGATTCTGGGCACAGCAGTTTAGGAAGGATGTGAAGGCATGAGAGAGGGTGCAGAAAAGATTTACAAGAATGGTTCCGGGATGAGGAACTTCAGTTATGTGGATAGATTGGAGAACTGGGGTTGTTCTCCTTGGAAAAATAGAGCACTGAGACATGTCCAAAATCATGAGGGATCTAGACATATTAGTTAAAGAGAAATTGTTCTCATTGGCGGAAAGGTCGAGAACAAGAAGACACTGCTGGCAGGTGATAGGCAGAAGAACCAACATGACACAAAGAAAAACATTTTTATGCAGTGAGTGGTTAAGAGCTGGAATACACTGCCTAAAAGGGTGGTGGAAGGATATTCAATTGTGACTTTCAAAAGGGAATTGGATAAGCACAAGAGAAAAAAATTGCACAGCTATGGGGAAGATGCGGAGGAGTGGGACTAGCTAAATTGCTCTTGCAGAGAGCCAGCACAAACGTGATGGGCCAAATGTCCTCCTTCTGCGCTGTAACCATTCTACGATTCTATAAACTCAAATAAAAATCAAAAGCTGTTATGTTATGAATGGGCATGTTGAAACATGTCAGATATTGGAGTGTCCTGTCAGGGAGTAATGGAGGGGCTAAGATAACGTTACAAATTGCAAGACAGAAGATTTTCCTGAATGTTTACCGTGAATTAGCAGAACAGAGATATGGAGGTTTACTTCACGAGACCTTACAGGGGAATTACGCACATCACAGACGAATAACACATCTTAAAGGAGATTAATGCATGTAGTCCAGTGTTGCAGCCTCACAAGGTTGGCATCGCATTTTGAGGTGTGCCTGATGCTGCTCCTGGCATGCTCTCTTATACTCCTCATTGAACCAGGGCTGGTCCCTTGGCTTGACGGTAATGGTAGCGTGAGGGATATGCCAAGCCATGAGGTAACAGATTGTGGTGGAAACAATTTTGCTGCTGCTGATGGTCCAAGGGTTGTCCTGAGGCCATGAAAGGTGTGATAGTGATGATAAAGCGATTGGCAAAAGAGCCAAAATCAACATGAGGAAACTTTTTAGCGCAACAAGTTGGAAATGCACTGCTTGAAAGGGTGGTGGAAGCAGATTCAATAGTAACTTTCAGAAGGGAATTGGATAAATAGTTTATGAGAAAAAAGACTACAGGGAAACAGCAGGGGAGAGGGATTAATTAGATAGCTCTACCAGGTACGATGGCCAAATGGCCTCCTTTTTTGTTACATGGTTCTATAAGTGCCAAGCCTGCTATACTCTCAGCACTCCATGAACTGCTTGACCTGTGCTGGGATGAGGGAGCAGTACCACAGGACATGCGCAATGCCATTATCATCACCCTCCATAAGAACAAGGGTGACCGTGGTGATTGCAACAACTACTGTGGAATCTCCCTGCTCAGCATAGTGGGGAAAGTCTTCGCTCGAGTCGTTTTAAACAGACTCCAGAAGCTGCCTGAGCGTTTCTATCCTGAGGCACAGTGTGGCTTTTGAGCAGAGAGATCTACCACTGACATGCTGTTCTCCCTTTGCCAGCGACAGGAGAAATGCCGTGAACAACAGATGCCCCTCTAGTTGCTTTCATAGATCTCACCAAAGCCTTTGACCTCGTCAGCAGACGTGGTCTCTTCAGACTACTAGAAAAAATCGGATGTCCACCAAAGCTACGAAGTATCATTACCTCATTCCATGGCAATATGAAAGGCACAATACAGCATAGCGGTGCCTCATTAGAACCCTTTCCTATCCTGAGTGGCGTGAAACAGGGCTATGTTCTCGCACAAAGAACAAGAACAAAGAACAGTACAGCACAGGAACAGGCCATTCGGCCCTCCAAGCCTGCGCCGATCTTGATGCCTGCCTAAACGAACACTTTCTGCGCTTCCGGGGCCCCTATCCCTCTATTCCCTTCCTATTCATATATTTGTCAAGATGTCTCTTAAACGTCGCTATCGTATCTGCTTCCACCACCCCCCCTGGTAGCAAGTTCCCGGCACTCACCACCCTCTGTGTAAAAAACTTGCCTCGCACATCCCCTCTAAACTTTGCCTCTCGCACCTTAAACCTATGTCCCCTAGTAACTGACTCTTCCACCCTGGGAAAAAGCTTCTGACTATCCACTCTGTCCATGCCGCTCATAACTTTGTAAACCTCTATCATGTCACCCCTCCACCTCCGTCGTTCCAGTGAAAACAATCTGAGTTTTTCCAACCTCTCCTCATAGCTAATGCCCTCCAGACCAGGCAGCATCCTGGTAAACCTCCTCTGTACCCTCTCCAAAGCCTCCACGTCCTTCTGGTAGTGTGGCAACCAGAATTGCATGCAATATTCTAAGTGTGGCCTAACTAAGGTTCTGTACAGCTGCAACATGACTTGTCAATTTTTATACTCTATGCCCGACCGATGAAGGCAAGCATGCCGTATGCCTTCTTGACTACCTTATCCACCTGCGTTGCCACTTTCAGTGACCTGTGGACCTGTACGCCCAGATGTCTCTGCCTGTCAATACTCCTAAGGGTTCTGCCATTTACTGTATACCTCCCACCTGCATTAGACCTTCCAAAATGCATTACCTCACATTTGTCCGGATTAAACTCCATCTGCCATTTCTCCGCCCAAGTCTCCAACCGATCTATATCCTGCTGTATCCTCTGACAATCTTCATCATTATCCGCAACTGCACCAACCTTTGTGTCGTCTGCAAACTTACTAATCAGACCAGCTACATTTTCCTCCAAATCATTTATATATACTACAAACAGCAAAGGTCCCAGCACTGATCCCTGCGGAACACCACTAGTCACATCCCTCCATTCAGAGAAACACCCATCCACTGTTACCCTCTGTCTTCTGTGACTGAGCCAGTTCTGTATCCATCTTGCCAGCTCACCTCTGATCCCGTGTGACTTCACCTTTTGCACCTGTCTGCCATGCGGGACCTTGTCAAAGGCTTTACTGAAGTCCATATATACCGCCCTTCCCTCATCAATCATCTTCATCACTTCCTCAAAAAACTCAATCAAATTAGTAAGACACGACCTCCCCTTCACAAAACCATGCTGTCTCTCGCTAATAAATTCGTTTGTTTCCAAATGGGAGTAAATCCTGTCCCGAAGAATCCTCTCTAATAATTTCCCTACCACTGGCGTAAGGCTCACCGGCCTATAATTTCCTGGATTATCCTTACCACTCTTCTTAAACAAAGGAACAACATTGGCTATTCTCCAGTCCTCTGGGACCTCACCTGTAGCCAATGAGGATGCAAAGATTTCTGTCAAGGCCCCAGCAATTTCTTCTCTTGCCTCCCTCAGTATTCTAGGGTAGATCCCATCAGGCCCTGGGGACTTATCTACTTTAATGCTTTGCAAGACACCCAACACCTCCTCCTTTTTGATAATGAGATGATTGAGACTATCTGCACTTCCTTCCCTAGGCTCATCATCCACCAAGTCCTTTTCCTTGGTGAATACTGATGCAAAGTACTCATTTAGCACCTCACCCATTTCCTCAGGCTCCACGCATAGATTCCCATCTCTGTCCTTGAGTGGGCCAACCCTTTCCCTGGTTACCCTCTTGCTCTTTATATATGTATAAAAAGCCTTGGGATTTTCCTTAATCCTGTTTGCCAATGACTTTTCATGACCCCTTTTAGCCCTCCTAACTCCTTGCTTAAGTTCCTTCCTACTGTCTTTACATTCCTCAAGTGCTTCATCTGTTCCTATCCTTCCAGCCCTTACAAATGCTTCCTTTTTCTTTTTGAATAGGCTCACAATATCCCGTGTTATCCAAGCTTCCCGAAACTTGCCAAACTTGTCTTTCTTCCTCACAGGAACATGCTGGTCCTGGATTCTAATCAGCTGACGTTTGAAAGACTCCCACATGTCAGATGTTGATTTACCCTCAAACAGCCGCCCCCAATCTAAATTCTTCAGTTCCTGTCTAATATTGTTATTATTAGCCTTACCCCAATTTAGCACCTTCACCCGAGGACTACTCTTATCCTTATCCACAAGTACCTTAAAACTTATGGAATTATGGTCACTACTCCCGAAATGCTCCCCCACTGAAACTTCGACCACCTGGCTGGGCTCATTCCCCAATACCAGGTCCAGAATCGCCCCATCCCTAGTTGGACAATCTACATACTGTTTCAAGAAGCCCTCCTGGATGCTCCTCACAAATTCTGCCCCATCCAAGCCCCTAGCACTAAGTGAGTCCCAGTCATTATTGGGGAAGTTAAAATCACACACCACTACAACCCTGTTACCTTTACATATTTCCAAAATCTGTCTACATATCTGCTCCTCTACCTCCCGCTGGCTGTTGGGAGGCCTGTAGTAAACCCCCAACATTGTGACTGCACCCTTCCTATTCCTGAGCTCCACCCATTGCCTCGCTGCATGAACTCTCTGAGGTGTCCTCCCGCAGTACAGCTGTGATATTCTCCTTAACCAGTAATGCAACTGCCCCACCCCTTTTACATCCCCCTCTATCCCGCCTGAAGCTTCTAAAGCCTGGAACATTTAGCTGCCAATCCTGCCCTTCCCTCAACCAAGTCTCTGTAATAGCAACAACATCGTATTTCCAAGTACTAATCCAAGCTCTAAGTTCATCTGCCTTACCTGTTATACTTCTCGCATTGAAACAAATGCACTTCAGACCACCAGTCCCGCTGTGCTCAGCAACATCTCCCTGCCTGCTCTTCCTCTTAGTCCTACTGGCCTTATTTACTATGTCCTCCTCATTTACTTCACTAGCTGTCCTACTGCTCTGGTTCCCACCCCCCTGCCACACTAGTTTAAACCCTCCCGAGTGACGCTAGCAAACCTTGCAGCCAGGATATTAGTGCCCTTCCAGTTATGATGCAACCCGTTCTTCTTGTACAGGTCCCATCTTCCCTGAAGAGAGCCCAATGGTCCAGATATCTGAAACCCTCCCTTCTACACCAGCTGCTCAGCCACGTGTTTAGCTGCACTATCTTCCTATTTCTAACCTCACTGGCACGTGGCACAGGGAATAATCCAGAGATTACAAACCTAGAGGTCCTGTTTTTTAATTTACTACCTAACTCCCTAAACTCCCCCTGCAGGACCTCATCACTCTTCCTGCCTATGTCATTGGTACCGATGTGTACCACAACCTCTGGCTGTTCACAATCCCCCTTCAGAATGCCCTCTGTCCGTTCAGAGACATCCTTGACCCTGGCACCAGGGAGGCAACATACCTTCCTGGAGTCTCTTTCACGTCCACAGAAGCGCCTATCTGTGCCCCTGACTATCGAGTCCCCTATAACTATTGCTCTTCTGTGCTTTGTCCCTTCCTGCTGAACAACAGTGCCAGCCGTGGTGCCACTGCTCTGGCTGCTGCTGTTTTCCCCTGATAGGCCATCCCCCACAACAGTATCCAAAACGGTATACTTGTTAGAGAGGGGGATCGCCATAGGGGATTCCTGCACTGACTGCCTGCCCCTTCTAGAGGTCACCCATCTATCTGCCTGCACCTTGGGTGTAACCACTTCTCTAAAACTCCTGTCTATGACGCTTTCCGCCACCTGCATGCTCCTAAGTGCATCCAGTTGCCGCTCCAACCGATCCATGTGGTCTGTGAGGAGCTGCAACTGGGTACACTTCCTGCAGATGTAGTCGCCCGGAACGCTGGAAGCGTCACGGACTTCCCACATCTCACAGGTGAAGCACTTCACCCCTCTAACTGACATTTCTATCACTAATTAGTTAATTGATATAAAATAAATAAATACTTATTAAATCCTTACTAAATTATGATACACTTCACTATGTGGTCCCTATTGCTAGATTTCTACAATAAATATTAAATGCTGTCTAAATACAGTAATCTCCTCCCTCTGGTTTAGTTACTCTACTTATTAATTAGTTAATTAGTGTTTTAATCAATTTTTATCAGTTTTATTTTCAAATTCGGTACAGATTCCCTACCAGCCAATCAGGTCACAGCTTTCCTGTGACGTCACTTTTTCAATTTTTTTTCCCCACCCGAGGTAACTTACTCTGTATACTCACCGCTCTGGAATCCGCCCTCCGAGTCTGCTCCGAGAATCCCCAAGGTAAGTTTTTTATATACTCACCGCTCTGGAACTCCGCCCTCTGAGTCTGCTCCGGGAATCCCCAAGGTAAGTTTTTTATATACTCACCGCTCTGGAACTCCGCCCTCCGAGTCTGCTCCGAGAATCCCCGAGGTAAGTTTTTTATATACTCACTGCTCTGGAACTCCACCCTCCGAGTCTGCTCCGAGAATCCCCGAGGTAAGTTTTTTTATATACTCACCGCTCTGGAACTCCGCCCTCCGAGTCTGCCACCTACACTGTTTAGGATCTTCTTCTCCCTGCTGTTCTCACATGCGTTCAAGTCTTCAGAAGAAGGAATTTTCCTCCACACAAGATCAGATGGCAGGTTGTTCAACCTTGCCCATCTTAGAGCGAAGACCAAAGTACGGAAAGTCCTCATCAGGGAACTCCTCTTTGCTGACGATGCTGCATTAACATCCCACACTGAAGAGTGTCTGCAGAGACTCAGCGACAGGATTGCGGCTGCCTGCAATGAATTTGGCCTAACCATTAGCCTCAAGAAAATGAACATCATGGACAGGACGTCAGAACTGCTCCATCCATTAATGTATGTGACTACGCTCTGGAAGTGGTTCAAGAGTTTACCTACCTAGGCTCAACTATCACCAGCAACCTGTCTCTCGATGCAGAAATCAGCAAGCACATGGGAAAGGCGTCTGCTGCTATCTCCAGACTGGCCAAGAGGGTGTGGGAAAATGGTGCACTGGTACGGAACACAAAAGTCTGAGTGTTTCAAGCCTGTGTCCTCAGTACCTTGCTCTACGGCAGCGAGTCCTGGACAACGTACGTCAGCCAAGAGCGATGTCTCAGCTCATTCCATCTTCGCTGCCTCCGGAGAATCCTTGGCATCAGGTGGCAGGACCATATCTCCAACGCAAAAGTCCTCGAGGCAGCCAATATCCCCAGTACATATACCTTACTGAGCCAGCGGCGCTTGAGATGGCTTGGCCATGTGAGCCGTATGGAAGATGGCAGGATCCCCAAGGACACATTGTACAGCGAGCTCCTCACTGGTATCAGACCCACCGGCCGTCCATGTCTCTGCTTTAGAGATGTCTGCAAACGTGACATGAAGTCCTGTGAGATTGACCACAAGTCGTGGGAGTCAGTTGCCAGTGATCGCCAGAGCTGGCGGGCAGCCATAAAGGCTGGACTAAAGAGTGGTGAGTCAAAGAGACTTAGCAGTTGGCAGGAAAAAAGACAGAAGTGCAAGGAGAGAGCCAACTGTGTAACAGCCCCGACAACCAATTTTATCTGCAGCGCCCATGGAAGAGTCTGTCACTCTAGAATTGGCATTTATAGTCACTCCAAGCGCTGCTTCACGAACCACTGACCACCTCCAGGCGCTTACCCATTGTCTCTTGAGACAAGGAGGCCAAAAAGAAGGTTCTATAATTCTATTTAAATGTAAACATTTTTTATTGAATATCAGTCAGTGGAAAGCGGCCAGCTGGTTGTACAAAGTTCAGCCACGGTTATTGTGAAATTGTGCATCAAGAGGTAGAACTCTGGAAAGAAAACTTTTGTACTGAAGTTTGGGATCAGCGTGAGGAACTTTCCCGTCCGATTACTGCACTTCATTTATCGGAATCTTCGCAGCAGCCCCACCCCTTTAACAATGCCACAGCTGTTGGGGGCGGTCTCGTACCTTACCACGCCCCTCACAAAACCTCTCAATCATTGGCCAGCGGACTGCCAATCGGGGAGAGGAGAGAGAGAAGATTGATTTGCATAGTGGGCGGGGCCCTGACAATCAGGTGGAGCCCGGGACGAGTGCCAATCAGGGGAGGGGCAGGGAAGGGTGATTTACATAGTGGGCGGTGCCTTGGTACCAGCTGGAGCCCAGGCTGCCAATTACGGGAGGGGCGGGGAGGGGCAGGCTAATTTGCATAGTGGGCGGTGCCCTGGCTATCAGCTGGAGCCAGGGACATTGCAGGTCGCCGACGGTATAACTAGCGTCCGGCCGCTTCTCTGCTGGAATATGCGGCGTGGCTATGGCCGGGCGGGCTAAACCCATGAGCTGGACACTGGAGGACGTGAGCCGGGACTCTGGTTACGGGGGCACCGCTGACTCAGTGCGCTCCTCCAGCCTGTCGCTGTGCTGCTCCCCTGCCGCCCATGGAGCGGAGCCCCGGAGCCGGTGGGAAAGCAGTTGCGGGTCGGTGAGCGGGGCCCTAGCTCTGGCCGAGGACTCGGACATGCTGGAGTGTGCGGGGCTGCAGTGCCGGTTGCCCGAGCCGGAGGAGCTGCCCTGGGGCTGGCAGCAGTTGCAGGCAGTACTGGGCACGGTGCAGCCCCCGGCCGAGTGCCCCCGGGACTCGCTGCGCCGCCTCTCCTGGTTGCTCAGCCGGCCGCTGCTGCGGGTGTCCCGGGAGGCGCAGAGACTGAGCCTGCGGTACGGCCGGTGCGGACGGCCCGAGGTGCAGAGCTCCCTGCGGATGGTGCTGTCCTGGCCGCTGGCCCGGGGCTGCATCTCGGCCGGACTGGCCGCCCTCTCCCTTTACAACATGAGCAGCGGCCGCGGCTTCAGCCAGGGCAAGTCGGCCAAGTGTGGCCTCACCTTGTCGGTCGGCAGCTTCTTCAGGTGGATGGTGGAGAGCGGGCTGGCCCCGCGGATCCACCCGCACGCCGCTATCTATCTGGCCGCTGGCATGGAGAGTTTGCTGAAGGAGCTGCTGCACCGGATCCTCCACAGCCGCCAACTCCAGAGTGTGAACGGGAGCCGCAAAATCACCGTGGAAGCGATCGACCAAACTATCAGCAACGACTCTGAGTTCTGGGGCATCAGCCAGCCCTACCTGCACCTCCTCTGTGGCAAGAATGCGCACGGTGAGTGCCAGCTTCAGCCTCAATGTTCAATGTGTGTCTGCTCTCCCCATCTCTTGCGATGTGTCTAAGCCAGTGTTTATCACCCACTGGGGCTGGAGTCACTTACAGTCCCCTGCTGCTGCCAGTTGGGGTTTTTATGACCGTCTTTGTGCTCATTTTCTTGCTGCTAACCCGCACGTTTATTGAATTCAGTTTCCTGAAATCTGCCAACCTCCCACATTCTACCCTTTGTAAACTTGAGGCCATCCAAAACTCTGCTGCCCATGTCCGAACTCGCATCAAGTCTCCTTCCCCGATCGCCCCCTGTGCTCGCTGACCTACATTGGCTCCCTGTCAAGCAACATCTTGATTTTAAAATTCTTATCCTTGTTTTTAAATCCCACCATGGCCTCACCCCTCCCTATCTCTGTAATCTCCTCCAGCCCCACAACTCTCTGAGATATGTGTTCTTCTAATTCTGGCCTCTTGAGCATCTCTGATTTTAATCGTTCTACCATTGGTGGCTGTGCCTTCAGCTGCCTGGGCCTAATTCTCTGGAATACCCTCCCTAAACCTCTCTGCCTCGCTTTGCTCTATTAAAGTGCTCATTAAGAACCTACCTCTTTGACCAAGCTTTTGGCCATCTGCCCTAATATTGCCTCTTGTGTCTAGGTGTCTCATTTTGCTTTTTTTTTTACGTTCCAATGAAGCATCTTGGGATGTTTTATAATGTTGAAGCTGCTAGATCAATACAAGCTGTTGTTGGCCAGAGTTAAACTCATGGGGCCTGATTTTAATTCTACAAGTGAATGGGTTTTGAGTGAGTTACGATCTTGTCCCATTACCTGTGTGGGGTTTTAATCCAGTTCCAGAAGCACTGGGTTATTTGATGGATTCCTGCCCCTGGATTGAACCGATGTACAGGACGTAGTATAGGATATATATGTACTGTGTTGGTATGACTTTCTGTGCGGTGGTTTCGCCAGTGCTGGTCTCAGCAATACGAGCTGGTGTAACTGGGCAGGAGTACTTGTTGGTGATTAATAGGGGAGCAGTGAAAGCTGAAGATGGTGAGAAATGCAGCGTAACCAATGCTGATGGACAGGGATTCTTCCTCAGCGGGAGAGCAGATTAATTTATTGATGTAAACCTGGGCACTGATTTGTACAGGGGGATAGGCTGGAGAAATTAGGAAGCCCGGTATATTCTAAAAGTAAAGGAGTTTGTATCAGTGAGATCTTCCATGTACGATAATATCATTCCTGCCCCCGGATTAACTTGTGGTCTCTGAGTTCCCATTTCCAGGTTCTGTTTACATTCCAGACAGTAAAGCTACATAAATAGTTACATATTTAAGATGTCAATATAGTCATATAAAGTTACATATTTATTTCGAATTTTACTTTTGGTCTATGAAACACAGCTGTAAAGGTCATTCAGATTCTTTGAGAATTGCAATTGTGATATCTGAAATTGATATAGCAACAGCTGTAATAAATGGAGCACTCAGTGCAGAATGACAGTGTCTACTGGCACCAACTCTGGACAGGCCCAATAATTGGACAGGTTACAAGATAATTGGATTCCCCAAGCACTATTTAACCATTAATGTTACTTCATGCATAGAAATTGTTTGGCAGTTAATTATTTAACAGGGGTATCTTTGCTTCTCAACAACAAAATGTTACTAAAGGTAATTATTAAAGTTGTCTTGTCGTCTTCCGAGGGGAGTTTTGATGAGTAGCATTAGACCCTGCAATAGCCACAGTCCCCTCCAGAGAATTGATTGCGTTCCTGTAAATTTACATTTGCAGTAATTATTTTAAATATTGCACTGTTCATAATTAGCCACCATTAACGCCATTGTGTACATGAAGCGGTGTCTGTCTCTCAGCCAACAACTTTGCCAAGATTTTTTATGATGGAGAGTGAGGCAGAAACTCTCTTTGAGAGACACCTCATTCCCAACATCTCCCAAGGTTTAGAGATCAGTGACATCTGGCGAATTGTGTGGTTTTGTGGTAATTTCCGTTATGAGTGGATCTTGACTCTCGGGCTGTTTGTCATTTGTCACCTGGTGGGATCAGTACTGACCAGCTTTCCTGCTCTGAGCCTTGTGCACAGTGTAAATAGAATCCTCCTACCTGACTTACTTTTAAATTGTAGTCGTTGCTGTGTAGCCAACGTGGCAGTCAATTTGTGCACAAGATGCAACCAAACACCAATGAGTGTCATGACCTGGTGGTTGGAATCTGGAACGCACTGCCTGAAGAGGTGGTAGTGGCAGGAACCCTCAACATTTAAGAAGTACTTAGATGAGCACTTGAAACGCCATAGCATACAAGGCTATGGGCCAAGTGCTGGAAAATGGGATTAGAATAGATAGGTGCTTGATGGCCGGCACAGACACGATGGGCCGAAGGGCCTGTTTCTGTGCTGTATAACTTTATGACTATGACTATCCTTGTTGCATCTGATAGTGTAACCTTTAAGATATATATATCAACCGTGATTTAACTGTTCAGATGCTGCTGCAGCCCCACCTTATAGGTAGTCAGGCTCACATTTTAACATCTCCTTTGTAGGATGGCACCTCAGGCAATGCAGCACTCCTTTAGTAAAACACCTGCAAGTTCCCCTCTCAGTCTCACACCATCCTGAGTTGGAAATATATTGGCTGTTCCATCACTGTCGCTGGGTCAATATCGTGGAACTCCCTCCCTAACAGCACTGTAGGTGTATCTACACCACATGGACTGCAGCGGTTCAAGAAGGCAGCTCACCACCACTTTCTGAAGGGCAATTAGGGATGGGCAATAAATGCTGGCCTAGCCACATCCCATGACCGAATAAAAGAACCCAGAAGCCTGAGGCTGGATTAATGTGCCCATGTCCTGGAGCAAGGTGTAACCCATGGCCTCTAACTCTGAGCTGAGTGGTACCAACTGAGCCAAGCTGGTACCTGATCAATATTCCCAAGAAAGGATCACCTGTTACCACTGGATCACTGAAAGCATCAGTGTTATGAAATGTTACCAGGCTCTTCCCAGTCTACAGCTATTATGAACCTTGAGATCTGCAGTCTGACAGCACTTGTAATCACCTGCTGGCTTCCTGGCACAGGGCTGTTCTTTCTGTGGGTGAGGGGTTGGAGCTCTATCATTGCTGTTCTTCCCTTTATTTGTATTTTGAGCAGCTGCTGATTGTTTGTTTGTTTTAAAGATACCCTCTCACAATCCAATTACAGTGGGTTGAATATTGAATTTTAATATGCAGTGCTTTTAGTGTAAGGCTGATGTCCTTAACCTGCATTCTGCACGTCATCCTTTTTATTTGGATTACAAGTTTTGATCATTTTAGTTTTGATCATTACGACTGTTTTTAACCAGGTTATTTGTGATTATTATGACTGTTTTAACCAGGTTAGTGCCACGGGGCCTGCTGTCACCTCACAGCTGCACTGAAGTTACAGTAAAGGCTGTTGTTGAGAGCTCCTGGGCTCTTCAAACCCGGCATTCATGTGACTGTTCAGACTTTATTGCCTTTTCCCTCTCTTTTAACCACAGAGGAAGGAGCTGTGTGTTGTGTAGTGTTCTACACAGGCTGGGGGTGCTCTTGGGTGAATTACAGAGACACTTTCATCGATCTGAGTTAGTCTAAAATCAACACTCTACGCACATTTGTAAAGGCCCATTTAGACTGGGCTGACAAGCACTAATTGTAAATACACCTCTGCGAGACTCAGAGTTGAGCAGTTTGTGAAAGGCAGGTTGTGCCCACTATTTATTTGAATTCTGAGAATGTAACAGCATTGATGGATATGGATGTCGTGACGTTGTAAAACCAGGCTTTCAGGAGTCAATCCCCATGTCCCTCCTCTAATTCTTGCAGCTGAGTTAGCACCTTGTTGGACTCATGGTGAAGTTGCTCATTTTGTTATTGGTTAGCGAGGATCAGACAGAACAGTGTGCACACTCTGATTTGGATAGTGTAGGGATGGATCTTAAAAAACACTGTGGGTCATTGGAGAAACAGCAGGAAGAATGTCAAAATGAAGTGGGAAAGCAGGAAGTTTCAGGGGTTGGATTTTATTTAAAGACTGAGCACTGTCACCTAGAAACAGGGTGGATGAACAGCAAGAACTGTGATTGAGAAACTCGAGCATTTGTTCATTTGTTGTAATGAAAGGTGTATATTGTTCAAAGTGCAGCCCAAAGGTTACTGCAAGTATCCGATTGCTAAAGAAGATATTGAGTACCTTTTTAATACCCTGGCATGGTCAAAATGGGATGATCTTAATTGTGAACACTGTGGTAAAATCTGCTGGTGAGAACTACTGGCAGCTCACTGCCCCAAACCCACCCAGACTGCCACTGCCCTCCCCCAACCCCACTGGGACCACTGCTGGCTTTCTGGCTGCATGGAATTGCCAGCAGGGTGTAGGGCTGTGATCCAGGCCCCATTTACTGCCCAACCCATTACTCTGCTTTCTGGGCTCACTGTGTGAAAGGTGATGAGATGCCCAGATGGGAGGAGGTATAATGCTAAGCTCTTGCCCCCAATGAGGAGAATTGTGCCTCCTAAATCGATGAAGGCCAACTTGAAAACCAATGTCATTGAAACTGTCAGGGCAGGTGGAGAAATTGGTTAACAAGGCATACGGGATCCTGGGTTTTATAAATAGAGGCATAGAGTACAAAAGCAAGGAAGTTGTGGTGAACTTTTTATAAAACTGGTTCAGCCGCAACAGGCTGATTGTGTCCAATTCTGGGCACTGTGCTTTAGGAAGGATGTGAAGGCTTTAGAAAAGGTGCAGAAAAGATTTCTGAGTGGTTCCAGGGCTGAGGGACTTTAGTTACATGGATAGATGGAAGCTGGGACTGTTCTCCTTGGAGAAGAGAAGGTTGAGAGGTGATTTGATAGAGGTGTTCAAAATCATGAGGGATTGAGACAGAGTAGATAGGGAAAAACTTTTCCCGTTGGCAGAAGGGTGGAGAAGTAGAGGACACCGATTTAAGGTGATTTGCAAAAAAACCAATGGCAGCACGAGGAACAACCTTTTTTTTTTTTACACAGTGAGTGGTTAGGATCTGAAATGCACTGCCCTGAGAGTGTGGTGGAGGCAGATTCAATCATGGTTTTCAAAAGGGGATTGGATAAGCATCTGCAGGCAAAAACTTGCAGGGCTGCGGGGGAAGGGTATGGCAGTGAGACTAGCTAAATTGCTCTTGCAGAGAGGCGGGACAGACTGGGTGGCCACCTTCTGTGTAGTAACTATTCTGTGATTCATCCAATCATAGAATCGTAGAATGTTTAAGGCACAGAAAGAGGCCACTTGGCTCATTATGTCTGTGGCAGCTGAAAAACAATCCACCTACTCTAATCCCACCTTCCAGCATTTGGGTCTTTAGTCCTACAGGTTACGGCACTTGCAGTGCATATCCAGATTCCTTTTGAATGAGTTGAGGGTCTCTGCCTCAACTACCCTTTCAGGCAGTGAGTTCCAGACCCCCACCACCCCCTGGGTAAAAAATCATTCCTCATCTTCCCTCTCTTTTTTTTTTACCAATCACTTTAAATCTAAGCTCCCTCGTCACTGACCTCTCTGCTACAGTGCATAGCCCCTTCACCTCCACTCTATCCAGGCCCCTCAAAATTTTGTACATCTCAATCAAATCTCCCCTCGGCCTTCTCTGTTCCAGTTCTATTGCAGCGTCGTATCTGGTGTCTGCTACCGAAATTGCTGAAAGACTTGAAGAACTGGAAAGGTGCAAAGGGAGGGTAACAGGAAAGGTGATGTTCTCTAAACCAATTATCTATGATGAGAGTTCCAATTAAGGAGACTAATGTATCCTCTGTGAAAAAGGAAACTCAAGTTTTACAAATGGGTGAGGGCGAACCCTGTGGTTGTGTTTGTGCCAGTGTTCATGAAGGTGAGCTGCCCTCTTGAACCACTGCAGTCTATGTGGTGTAGGTACACCCACACCGTTGTTGGGGAAGGGGTTCCAGGAATTTGACCCAGTGACAGTGAAGGAATGGTGGTTGTTCCAAGTCAGGATGGTGTGAGACTTGGTGGGGAATTGGAGGTGGTGGTGTTCCCATGCTCCTGCTGCCCTTGCCCTTCTAGATGGTAGAGGGCGTGGGTTTGGGAGGTGCCATTTGCAGTCTCTTCTGCAGTTTGGGGCTGGGCATAGACCACTGAATGCGCTAGAGAGCTTCTTAGTATCTGTAGACATCCTGAAGTCCAGTGAGACGCCATGAGCTCCATATATCCCACTCTATCCAGAATAATTCCACCCTTGTTTGAAATAGGAGTAAGTGAGAAGATGCTCCAAAATATTGGTTTTCATTGAGTGAAAACACTGAAGAGATGTTTTATTTCAGCATAATTACCATTTTGTCAAGTTTAACACTGTTGGAGGGTTTCCTGTACGGGAGGTTCCATTCTTGTATCTCTGCAAAGTACTCACATTCATTCACAAATAAAGAACACAATTCAAACCAAGATTTTGCGAAGACTGGTTGTAATTTTTAGTTCAAGTTGTTATGGGGAGAGTTAATATTTGAATGTAAATTTGAAGTTAATCATCCAAATAATTGATTTATCTCATCTTTTCTCTGGTTTTTAGAGTTATCTAGTTCAAGAGGAAAAGGAATTCTGTAGGAAGCAGAGATACAATCCAATCTTTATGCACCATAAAAAAAAAAAAATCCTGATTATATTTTTGAAGATAGCTTGAGCTTTGTGTCCTGCTCAGCCCACTTTAGGAATTAAAAATTTTCAAGAGGAAATCTGCCATGGCCAATTGTCTTGCTGAGGTTTACCCCTGAAACTGGGGAGCTGCAGCAAATTCAGGTTTTGTACTAGATTTAATACTTTCTGATACTGAAAGGCCATGTTTGGGCGTATGCTGCTATATCTCACTTTTGTTTCTACTATAGTTCTATAGTCTCGTGTTCGTGGCTTTGTAACTGCATCGTTTGCTTTCTGGAGAATAAAACTGCAGATGTTGAAGCAAACACAAACTGCTTAAAACAATCATCAGATTAAGCAGTGTCTGTGGAAGAGAGGGCTTAAATCAAGTCTGGACCTTTTTATCATCTCTCTTCTGTTTCGACCCCTCCAAGCACCTTTCTTGTAGCTGGGATGGGAACACACAATGTCTCTGTCCTGCCCTGGGGCCCAGGCCCACTGGGACAATTGGGCTTTGTCCACATTTTTAAAGTGAAGCAGCAGTGGTCGAGCTGGGTCAGTCCCTTCCTTTGGTATGTAGGAAAATAGTAACAAAAGCAGCTGGATTCACCACATTAGATTCGAGGTTGGAAAGCCAGGGCCTGGTGTCAAAACTGAGTCCCATAAGTTGTCTGTGTGGATTGAGTCATGTATAAACAGCTCTGTGAATGCAACAAAAACCCAAAGCCCTGGAGACCTGACCCAGAATCATTTTATACTGTAAATGTAAACCGTGTATAGGCTTCAAACTTCCAGCGTGTGCAAAGAAGAGCATTGGTGAAATGGCTGCACAAAATGTTTTTTAAAATGTATGAAATCGTGCTAAGTTATTTACAAATGAAGAAATGAGTACTTTGCAGAGCTACAAGTCACAAGCATGGCGCTTCCCATACAAGAAAGTCTCTAACTTTCCATGTGTGACAGAGTTAAACTTGTCAGGATGAAAATTATGCTGAAATACAGCCATTTCTTCAATGTTTTCACTCGATGGGCACAGACGTTTTGGAGCATCTTCACTCTACAAACTCCGCCTGTTAAACGTGTTAACAGTGCAGCATCTATGACAGTGTTCAAAAACACACACTATTTACCAAGGATGGTGGTTGGGAGGAGGTATTTTTATTAAAGTAACAATGTCCACATTCCAATAAGATAGTGAATAGATGGATTGTGACTTGTTGCATTCCATTTTCAAAAACACAGGAAATATTTTACAACTGAGTTTGAAAGCTTTCACAGAGGGGAAGCTGTGATTTTTTTTTTTTCTTTCCTGTAACTGAAGGGTGAAAGCCAATAACTTCTGACATGGGTGTGTCACACATTCCTCCCTTGGTTCAGGAGATGCACTCTGTTTATATGGGACTTGCATTCTGTTGTTGTATCAATCGGTTATGATGGTTTGGAGATTTCCCAGTTTACTGAGTATTGAAGTGCAGCCATTGTCCTTGAAGCCTGCACACCAACAAGAGTCAGCGCTGAAGGATGGGAGAGAGAAAGACTGCGAGCCCGAGACTATTGATGTGCTGCTAAAGGCCAGTGGACTGTCAATGCTAGATTAGTGAATAGCTAATCTGGTTACATGTGCTATCCTGGTGCAGATTCTGATAATGACACAAATTAAATTTGCACCTTCACATGGTCTGGAAGTGTTGGCCATCAATTTCGGTTTTACAGTTTGGCTCTATCTGCATTTATAGAGACAGAACCAAAGTAAGAACACTTGAACTATACCAAGGAAGCTGTGAAATGTGATGGTTATCAAGTTTGAACTGTAGATAAGTGAGCTCTGTGACTCCCAGTGCCCACCCCCCCCCCCCCCCCTGCCGCAAAAAACATCTTTAACCACTGCTAGTTTGGTACAACTGAAGGGTTTTGTGGGGCATTTCAGAGGGTATTTATCTAACCATGTTGGTGTGGAATTGGCATCACATAGAACAGACTGGATAGGGACAGCAGTTATCTTTCCTTACAAAACTCTGCCACCCATGTCCTATCCCGTATTGATCCTGTCATTCCGGTTGTCCCCAACTGCCATTGGCTTCCAGTCCAACATTCAATTCAGTATCATCTCTCATTTACAAATCATTTCCCAGTCACCCCTCTGCCAGCTAAGCTTGCTGTCTGTAATGTCTCTGCAAAGCATCTTGGCTGTTGGCCTTTTACATTAGCGGTGCCGATATGGGGTTGTCAACCATCCAGGATTGGCGAGAGTCTCCAGGGTTTAATGATTAGTCTCGTGGATGCTGCTGAGAATAATCATAGGGGCAGGAAAGTGTTATCTTTCATTCACTTGTTTGTTTTAGTTAAATAAAATATTGGAAATGGAGAGCAGTTGGAGGCAGGAAATCCTACGATGAACCCTCTAGGAATATGTTCAACCAGAGTTCTCAACACTAATGCCATATAAACATGGCTGTGTTGGGTACTAGTGACAGACTCTGCCTCCTGTACAATGAGTTTACTGGCACAATTTTCCAGTTTCTGTTTCTGAGAAGGTTGTGTTTACAGCAGTTACTGTCTTTGTCAGAATGTGCCTTTTTGCATGGAGTTACAGGGAGGGGGGAGGGAATCAGTCACAAGAATTTATTTCTGTGGGGTTGGAATGGCAGAGCCCAGCTAGTCTTTGGGAAGTGGGGAATTGCAGGAACTGCTGAGCACAGCCGCTAGTCTCTGAAAGATGTTGGCTCGTGTTGTGGACGTAGCTCTTTCAGATACTGATGGACTTACAAGGATATTACCAGAATTTTCTGTTGTCTCAAGCATGCAGTAATTAATGTTTTATCTATCTGTACTACTCCACATATGTTTAATCAGCCAGATCCACTGCCTTCTCCAAAGATCCCATTGAAATCTTTGGTATTTTATTGTGCTTGCCTTAGATGGCAGTTCTGTGGCATGGCAGTTGCTTGGGAGCTGAAGAAAACCCTTTTAACCTGCTCTGCCATTCAATAAAACCATGGCTGAACTTCTACATCAACTGCACTTTCTTGCCCTGTCCGCATGTCCCTGATTCCCTTAGTGCCCAAGAATCTGTCTTGAATATTCTCAATGACGGAGCATCCAAGGCTGCCTGGGGTAGGGAATTCCAAAGATTCACAGCCCTTTTATGTGAAGACATTTCTCCTTATCTCAGTCCTAAATGGCTCACCCTTTATCTTGAGACCGTGGTCCCTAGTTCTAGACTCTCCAGCCAGGGGAAATAGCCTCTCTGCATCTACGCTGTCAAGCCCCTTAAGAATTTAATATGCTTCCATGAGATCACTTAATTCTTTTTAACTTCAGAGAATACAGGCCCAATTTACGCAATATGTCCTCCCAGGACTCATCTCAGGAACCAATCAAGTGAACCCTTGATGCACCACCACAAAGGCAGTATAACCTTCCTTGGGTAAGAAGACCAAAACTCTACACCATTATACCAATATTAATAGAGAAATGGTGTTGGGAAAATTGATGGGATTGAAGGCTGATAAATTCCCGGGGCCTGATGGTCTGCATCCCAGAGTACTTAAGGAAGTGGCCCTAGAAATAGTGGATGCATTGGTGGTCATCCTCCAAGATTCTATAGACTATGGAACAGTTCCCACAGATTGGAGGGTAGTTAATGCAATTCCACTATTTAAAAGGGGGTAGAGAGAAAGCAGGGAATTATAAACCAGTCAGCCTGACGTCGGTAGTGGGGAAAATTCTAGAGTCCATTATCAAAGAGTTTATAGCAGAGCACTTGGAGAATAGTGGTGGAATCAGGCAGAGTCAGCATGGATTTATGAAAGGGAAATCATGCTGGACAAATCTACTAGAATTCTTCGAGGATGTAACTAGTAGAGTTGATGAGGGAAAGCCAGTGGATGTGGTTTATTTGGACTTTCAGAAGGCTTTTGACAAAGTCCCATGTAAGAGATTAGCATGTAAAATTAAAGCACATGGGATTGGGGGTAGTGTATTACGAAGGCTAGAAAATTGGTTGGCAGACAGGAAAGAAAGAGTAGGGATAAATGGGTCTTTTTCCGAATGGCAGGCAGTGGCTAGTGGGGTACTGCAGGGATCGGTGCTAGGACCCCAGCTATTCACAATATACATTAATGATTTTAGATGAGGGAGCTAAATGTAATATCTCCAAATTTGCAGATGACACAAAACTAGGTGGGAGAGTGAGTTGTGAAGAGGATGCAGAGAGGCTTCAGGGTGATTTGGACAAGCTGAGTGGGTGGGCTAATGCATGGCAGATGCAGTATAATGTGGATAAATGTGAGGTTATCCACTTTTGTAGCAAAAACAGGAAGGCAGATTATTATCTGAACAGCTATAAACTGAGAGGGGAATATGCAGCGAGACCTGGGTGTTCTTGTACACAAGTCGCTGAAGGTAAGCATGCAGATGCAACAGGCGGTAAAAAAGGCAAATGGTATGTTGGCCTTCATAGCGAGTGGATTCGAGTACAGGAGCAGGGATGTCTTGATGCAATTATACAGGGCCTTGGTGAGGCCACACCTGGAATATTATGTGCAGTTTTGGCCTCCTTATCTGAGGAAGGATGTTCTTGCTATAGAGGGAGTGCAGTGAAGGTTTACCAGACTGATTCCGTTGATGGCGGGACTGACGTATGAGGAGAGATTGAGTCGGTTAGGATTATATTCACTGGAGTTCAGAAGAGTGATGGGGTGGGGGGGGGAATCTCATAGAATTTTATAGGTTTCTAACAGGACTTGACAGGGTAGATGCAGGAAGGATGTTCCCGATGGTGGGAGAGTCCAGAACCAGGGGTCATAGTCTAAGGATATGGGGTAAAACTTTCAGGACTGAGATGAGGAGAAATTTCTTCACCCAGAGAGTGGTGAGCCTGTGGAATTGGCTACCGCAGAAAGCAGTTGAGGCCAAAACATTGTAAGTTTTGAAGAAGGAGTTAGATATAGCTCTTGGGTCTTTTTTTTTATTTATTCATTCATGGGATGTGGGTGTTGCTGGCCAGGCCAGCATTTATTGCCCATCCCTAATTGCCCTTGAGAAGGTGGTGGTGAGCTGTTGCCTTGTACTGCTGCAGTCCATGTGGGGTAGGTACACCCACTGTGCTGTTAGGAAGGGAGTTTCAGGATTTTGACCCAGCGACAGTGAAGGAATGGCGATATAGTTCCAAGTCAGGATGGTGTGTGACTTGGAGGGGAACTTGCAGGTGGTGGTGTTCCCATGCATTTGCTGCCCTTGTCCTTCTAGTTGGTAGAGGTTGTGGGTTTGGAAGGTGCTGTCTAAGGAGCCTTGGTGCATTGCTGCAGTGCATCTTGTAGATGGTACACACTGCTGCCACTGTACGCAGTGGTGGAGGGAGTGAATGTTTGTAGATGGGGTGCCAATCAAGCAGGCTGCTTTGTCTTGGATGGTGTCGAGCTTCTTGAGTGTTTTTGGAACTGCACCCATCCAGGCAAGTGGAGAGTATTCCATCACACTCCTGACAGGCTTTGGAGAGTCAGGAGGTGAGTTACTCGTTGCAGGATTCCTAGCCTCTGACCTGTTCTTGTAGCCATGGTATTTATATGGCTACTTCAGTTCAGATTCTGGTTAATGGTGACCCCCAGGTTGTTGATAATGGGAGATTATGCCATTGAACGTCAAGGGGAGATGGTTAGATTCTCTCTTGTTGGAGATGGTCATTGCATGGCACTTGTGTCGTGCAAATGTTACTTGCCACTTATCAGCCCAAGCCTGGATATTGTCCAGGTCTTGCTGCATTTATACACTGACTGCTTCAGTATCTGAGGAGTCACGAATGGTGCTGAACATTGTGCGAACATCCCACTTCTGACCTTATGATTGAAGGAAGGTCATTGATGAAGCAGCTGAAGATGGTTGGGCCTAGGACACTACCCTTTGGAACTCCTGCAGTGATGTCCTGGAGCTCAGATGATTGACCTCCAACAACCACAACCATCTTCCTTTGTGCTAGGTATGACTTTCAGCCAGCGAAGGGTTTTCCCCCTGATTCCCATTGAACTTAGTTCTGCTAGGGTTCCTTGATGCCACACTTACTCAGTCAAATGCTGCCTTGATGTCAAGGGCAGTCACTCTCACTTCACCTCTTGAGTTCAGCTCTTTTGTCCATGTTTGAACCAAGGCTGTAATGAGGGATCAAAGGATATGGGGCGAAAGCAGGAACAGGCTACTGAGTTGGATGATCAGCCATGATCATAATGAATGGCGGTGCAGGCTCGAAGGGCTGAATGGCCTACTCCTATTTTCTATGTTTCTATGCCTGCTGGAGTCTGAGTGCCCGTTATACTTTAATGTTGGAGGGTCTACTGCCTGCCAATATTGGACATAATCTCTCAGATCCGTGTGCAAGTAAACCTCGCGTAACTTTGCACCTGCACTACACGGCTAGGTTTGTGTAGAGGAAGAGCTGGACTACCTTACATCAACACAATCTTTGAGTTTTTTTTAACAAGTAATAAAATTGCTTTTATGCAAATCAGATTGTAGGTAAGGTGTTGGCTGGCGACTGCAATTATGATTGAAACTTAATATTCTCAAAGGCAAATATTCACTTGTTAAAACACTGAAAAACTTCCCATGGTACTGGCCCTACTCAGTTGGATGATGTGGTAGAAATTTGATTAGTTTTTTTCCAGCTAATTCAGTATGATTGAAATGTAACTATTGTTATAAAGGAAACACGGCAGTCGCAGCAAGCTCCCGCAACAGCAAAGTGATAATGGCTGGGTAATCTTTTTAGTGATGTTGATTAAGGAATATGTATTGGCCAGGACAGAAATCCCCTGCTCGTCAGTGAAATAGTGGCCTTGGGATCTTTTACGTCTACCTGCGAGGGCAGATAGGGCCTCAGTTTATTGTCTCATCCAAACGACGGCACCTCCAACAGTGCAGCACACCCTCAGATTGTTAACCTCTTCAATATTGTAGGTTAGTGATCCTCCAAGAGTTGGACTTTGAGGATTCTTACCAGGTTTAACAGTCAATTTGTAAGATCTTGTGGGATATCCTCTTTAAAACTCCAATGATCCCATTTGAGCAAACACCCTGTGTATTTAGTGCAGTGACGCTTTAAGGTTCCTGCTGGCACAGTATTAAACTCTCCGTCACTAGGTAGTGTTCTGAATGCGTCTGGCATATTACAGTGCTGCCCTTTATTAACAAAGGCGAGAATACTATCTGGAGAGATTTATTGGGCACAATTAGTCTGCTTTCCAGATTTTGTGAATGTTTTCAGGGCAGGATGTGGAAGGGACAAAAACGTGAAGATATTTTTGGTCCAAGTGGACTACTGGAAATAGTCTGTTACCCTTATCATCTAGGTCAGAAACATTTCTGTCTGCTTCCCCACTCTCCCCCCCCCCCCCCCCCCCCCTCTCATTGGCTCGCACGGTCATACACTTGGATTCCACGTAACTTTTTTACTTTAAGGGGCTTTTTTTTTTTTTGCTTTCAGCTGTAGTTCCTTTGGTAGCATTTGTCTCCGAGTCAGAAGGTTGTGGGTTCAAGTCCCACTCCAGAGAGTTGAACACAAAAATCAAGGCCAACACTGCAGTGCAGTACTGAGGGAGTGCTGCACTGTTGGAGGTGCAGCCTTCCAGATAAAATGTTGAACTGAGGCCCCGTCTGCCCCCTCAGGTGGACGTAAAAGATCCCATGGCACAGTTTTGAAGAAGAGTATGGGAATTTTGTCCAGTATGCCGGACAATATTTATCCCTCAGTCAACATCACAAAAAACAGATTATCAGGTCATTATCAATTGCCATCTGGGGGAGCTTGCTGTGCATAAATCGGATGCTGTGTTCCCTGTATTACAACAGTGACTGCATTTCATTGGCTGTAAAGTGCTTTCAGATGTCTGAGGTTTGTGAAAGGTGCTGTATAAATGCAAGTCTTTTTTCCCCAATCTTATTTGTAAGCAACAATTAAAAATGAGATGGGGGTGCAGTTGGATTTCAGTTTTGGTGAGTGTGAGGTGGTACATTATTTTGGTAAAAACATGAGCTGTAAAATATGGTGAATGGGAGTGGACTCAGAGCTGAGGTGGGGAGAGGGGGATTTGGGGGTTCAGATACACGGGACATTAGAGGCAGCACCTCGGGTGATGAAACTTTATAAAACCAAAAAAAAGGAATGGAATTATAGGTTTTATCTTGAGGTATAGAATAGAAAATGCAATAGCTAAGGAAGGTCCTATTATGTATAATTTTGTTTAACACTCCAGTGAAGTGCCTTGGGTCACTTTTACTATTTCAAAGGCACAACATAAATGCACATTGTTATATAAAACTTTAATAAGACCTCAGTTACAGTACTGTGCCATATTGGGTTGCATACTATAGCATGTTGACTTCTATATGCAGCTCTCCTGCAGGATAATGTCTACCCTGATCAGATCATAGCACGTTGTATATCGCGCAGAGTCACGAATGGGTCTAAGGATGCCACTTTCAGACCTGAGGAATTTCCAGTCTACCTCTTATTACCCTGGAAGGATAAGGAATCTCAAACAATTGAGCAACATGTGAAGCTAGCTGCTACTATGCAGTAGCAATGCAAGTGCTATTTTCCATTAACGGGATGCTGACATCATGCGAAAAAGATGCTGTGCCGACCACGCAAATGGGTAATGTAGTATGTGAATTCCAGTGCCTGTGCGATGTCAGGTATGTAGGCTGTACGTCCCAATGAATGGCGGATCGTATCAAACAGAACGTTTACAAATAGACAAAGTATTGACCGTACTCAACCAGCCTGTATTTTCAAAACTCAGAACACAATGTCCAATTTTGGATGTGATTCCACGATTGGACAGCACTTACTGAGTGTGCTAAGAATTACACTAATACCAATTTAAGATTATCAGTCTGGCTCAATTGGCTCACATACGCTTGCTAGAAGCTACATATATTCATACACAGGGACCTGTCCTCTGCAGGCAAAAGGAACATGTCCAGGCATTGCACTTTTTTTTTTTGAATTAAGCTAAAGCTTGGGACAATAGTTTCCTGGTGCATTCTCCATGGCAACGCCTCTACCAATCTGCCCCTTTGCAGTATAAAATGTTGCTCCCTTTGAAATTTGGCATTCTTGCGTCTGTCCTGATGAGTGCAAGATGAAAAGCTTTGACAGCATGTCTTTTTTTTTCCAGCAATATTCGATTTCTATATGTGTTGGTTTCTGCCTGCATATCTGTCACGCTCATTGTTGCTCTCCTGGCTCATTCGTTCTCTACGCCTGTGACCAATTGCATTGTTTCACCATTAGACTCTCAAAAACTGGAGCTCGCCCATACCTCGCTCCCGCCCCATATCAATCCCCGTGAGTACGAAGAGGTTGCTGGATTTGCACTGTTAATAAAAATGAATCCTGCCGCAGACAGTTTTGTTTGTTTGTTTGTTTATTTATTTATTTATTTATTTAGAGATACAGCCTTGAAACAGGCCCTTCGGCCCACCAAGTCTGTGCCGACCATCAACCACCCATTTATACTAATCCTACACTAATCCCATATTCCTACCACATCCCCACCTTCCCTATATCCCCCTACCACCTACCTACACTAGGGGCAATTTATAATGGCCAATTTACCTATCAACCTGCAAGTCTTTGGCTGTGGGAGGAAACAGGAGCACACAGCGAAAACCCATGCGGTCACAGGGAGAACTTGCACAGGCAGTACCCAGAATCGAACCCGGAATCCCTTGAGTAGTGAGGCTGTGGTGCTAACCACTGTGCCACTGTGCTGCCCCAAATACCAGTTAGGGCTGGTATTTCATGTTGCATGATATGATTTTTTTTTTCATTTGTGGGATGTGGATGTCGCTGGCCAGGCCAGCATTTATTGCCCATCCCTAATTGCCCTTGAGAAGGTGGTGGTGAGCTGTCTTCTTGAACCTTTGCAGTCCTCGGGGTGTAGGTACACCCACAGTGCTGTTGGAAGGGAGACCCAGCGACAGTGAAGGAACGGCGATATAGTTCCAAGTCAGGGTGGTGTGTGACTTGGAGGGGAACTTGCAGGTGGTGATGTTCCCATGCATTTGCTGCCCTTATCCCTCTAGTTGGTAGAGGTCGCGGGTTTGGAAGGTGCTGTCTAAGGAGCCTTGGTGCATTGCTGCAGTGCATCTTGTAGATGGTACACACTGCTGCCACTGTGTGTCGGTGGTGGAGGGAGTGAATGTTTGAGGATGGGGTGCCAATCAAGCAGGCTGCTTTGCCCTGGATGGTGTCAAGCTTCTTGAGTATTGTTGGAACTGCACCCATCCAGGCAAGTGGAGAGTATTCCATCACACTCCTGACTTGTGCCTTGTAGATGGTGGACAGGCTGTGGGGAGTCAGGAGGTGAGTTACTCGCCACAAGGTTGCTCGCCTCAGACCTGCTGTTGTAGCCATGGTATTTATATGGCTGCTCTAGTTTCTGGTTCAGTTTGATGGTCTTCACATGAAAGTCAACCTTTTTGGCCCAGAAAGGTTGAAAATTGGACTCAATCCTGCAAGTTGTAAATTTTTCCGAGAAATAATTTACATATTGATAGACATTTATGCCTCAGTCGGAGGTCATTCAGCCCATCAAGTCTATACCATCTTTCTGTAAAGCAGTCAGTCTCATTTACCCCGCTCTATTCCCATAGCCCTTCAAGTTTATTTCCTTCAAGTGCCCATCCAATTTCCTTTTGAAATCATTGTCTCTGCTTCTACCACTCTTGTAGGCATTGAGTTCCAGGCCATTACTGTTTGCAGCATAAAGACGTTCTTCCTCACAACTGCCCCCCACCCACACCCACACATCTCTTGCCCAAATTGTTAAATCTGTGTCCCCCAATCCTTTGTACCATGAGCTAATGGGAACAGTTTTTCCTTGTCTATCCTCTAAACCCATCATAAGCTTGTACCCTCCTTTCCCCACCCCATCAAATCTCCCCTCAATCTCCTTTTGTTCTCAGAACAACCCCAGCTTCTCCAACCTAACCTTGTAACTTAAAATTCCCAATCCTGGAACCATTCTGGTAAATTTCCTCTGCACCCTATGTGGTTGACTCTTACATGCCCTTGAAATGGCCTAGCAAGCCACTCAGTTCAAGGGCAATTAGGGATGGGCAATAAATGCTGGCCTGGCCTGTGACTCCCACATCCCATGAATGAATTTAAAAAAAAAAAAAACATTTTCAAGGGCCCTCACATCCTTCCTCAAGTGTGGTGACCAGAATTGGACGCAATACTTTTCAGATGTGGCCTAACATATTAAATGTTTAATATTTTTGACTTGCTTTTTCTCACTCACTCACTCTCACTCTCACTTTCTCTTTCTCTTTCTCTTTCT